>NW_006922302.1:148993-150115 GCF_000298275.1 Orycteropus afer afer | reverse complement strand
AAAACTCAAATAGTCTAGAAGGTAAATGCTCACCTATTTTACTATATGACACACAAAAGTCACTTTCAAGTTTCAGAGAATAGCTATTCTTTTGCTCCTTTGTGACAATTGTCAGTTTTTGAAAATGCACAAACCTTCCTTCTTACTGAAAGGAAACACAGAACCTTTAATACCAGAGGTCAGCTCAACATCAAAAGACTATTTTAAAACTCTGCCATACTTCCCTTGGTACCTGTTAATGCTTAGGAGAAAAACCTGCTGTACCCAAACTGAAAATGCCAAAAGTTTTATTAAGATAATTATGTTGTAGATTTTCCCAGGGGTGCACATGTATATAGTTTTTATGACATGAGTTAAGTTAATAACAATGGCTACATTTATAATGCCTTAACTGATGAATGATGCCTTCTACTAAGGGCACATCCCTACATTTGCACATGATTCTTTCATAATATCTATTCTTCATTCTATTTAAAACTTAAAATTTACTTCCCTATGTAATTCATTATGGAGAGCTTAGCCTGAAGGCTCATCCTCTCTTTCTTCCCTTCTTACCTTCATTCCTTTCTTTCTTTATTTGTATTTATTCATTTATAACTCTAGTGATACACTGGTGAAGCTAATGGCAGATGTGAACACAATTAAATATCAGGTAACTTTAAATTGCACACAACTGAAATATTATGAGGTTAAATATTAATATTCCTGCTTCATTCAAAATAATGGAAATCACTGCTAAATGTGTTAAAGTGTCAAGAACATATACCTCCAAGGCTGTGATATAAGGGATCTATAAGTTGTACTAAACTATTGGCATATGACAACAACCTCACTGTATCTCTTATTAAGAAAATCAGTCATCTTTAAGCAGCAATTGGTGAACCAAGCTGTTACTTCCATAGTGATACCACCTCGGAAAACCAAGGAGGGGTTGCTATGATTTGGATCTGACTCAACAGCAGTGAGTTTTGTGACATGCATTAATTATAATTTAAACTAATTTAGGATAGTTTCAATTTGACTAACTTTCGATTTTTCAATAAGTGGGAATTTTAGTGTTGGTAATTTAAAATCTATAACTTCAATATGGAATAATATGAAATTAAATGCTCTGAAGAAGAC
>NW_006922302.1:147506-148476 GCF_000298275.1 Orycteropus afer afer | reverse complement strand
GGTAAATTTCAGAGTCTCTTCTGACAACGATTTTGGGCTTTTTTTCCTTTCCTGTATTTTTAATGGCCTTTTGCTTTCTTCATGGATGATGTTCTTGATGTCATCCCATAATTCCTCTGGTTTTCGGTCATTGGTATACAATGAATCAAATCTAATCTTTAGATGGTCTCTAAATTCATGAGGGATATATTCAAGGTCATACTTTGGCTCTCATGGACTGCTTTAAGTTGTCTTCTTCTTTAACTTGAACTTGCATATGAGCAGCTGATGGCCCATTCCACCATCAGCTTCTGGCCTAGTTGTGGCTAAAGATATTGAGCTTTTCCAGTGCATCTTGCCACAGATGTAACCAATCTGATTCTTGTGTACATCATCTGGTGAAGTCCACATGTATAGCTGCTGTTTGTTATTGAGAAAAGGTATTTTCAATGAACAAGTCATTGGTCTTGCAAAATTCTATCATGCAATCTCCAGCATTATTTCTATCTCCAAGGCCACATTTTCCAACTATTGGTGATTCTTCTTTGTTTCCAGCTTTTGCATTCCAATCACCAGCAATAATCAGCACATCTTGATTCCATGGTTGCTCAATTTCAGACTGCAGAAGTTGGTAGAAATCTTCAATTTCCTCATCTTTGGCTTTAGTGGTCAATGCATAAATGTGTATAATGGCACTATAAACTGACCTTCCTTGTTGGCATGGGTATATTATCCTATCACTGATAGCATTGTACTTCAGGATAGATCTTGAAACATCCTTTGTGATGATGAACACCATGCCATTCTTCTTCAATTTGTCATTCCTAGTAGTATGTCATATTGTTGTGTGATTCAAAATGGCCAAAACCAGTCCATTTTAGCTCTTTAATGCCTACAATATCAATCTTTATGTGTTTCATGTCATTTTTGATAATTTCCAATTTTCCTAGTTTCATACTTTGTATTTTCCATGTTCTGATTATTAATGGAT
>NW_006922302.1:145902-147127 GCF_000298275.1 Orycteropus afer afer | reverse complement strand
ATTTGTAAACAGTTTGTACTTGGGGATTTTATGTCTACAGTTACTGCTTTCAGGATTTTTAATTAATTAGCTTGTTTCTTGAGATCTCAAAGTATTGTGTAGTCAGCCCTATGTACAACAAAACACTGTTTAATGAAGAATTTTGACAAAAAATAAAAAAACACTTCTAAAAGCAACTTCTGTATTCATAAAAAAATAAACAGGACACAGCCCAATCAATTTTAGTAATTTGCATCTCTCAGATCCAGTAGCTGGGCTGTTGAGAATCAAAACCCCTGGAATTGCTCTTGATACATTTACTTTTCTTTGCCATATCAATAAAGATTGAATAAACTATTCATATGCCCTTTCCTTAGTAAAACAAAACAGAAGAGAAGAAACATTGTTTTGATTTTTACTGTGTGCAAAACATTGCCCCGGGTGCTGAAACAAATGAAGGATGAACAGATTTTTATAGGTTTTAGGCTCTTAGTACAGTACAAAAAACAATTGGTTTTGACATCAGTAAGCCCTGAGTTTGAGTCCTGGTGCTGCTTGCTATTTGCTTATTCTCTGTCCTGGGGCAAATCGTTTAATTGCAATGAATCACAGAAATAGAGATAATAGCAGGCTTACTGACTTGTCTACCCTTGTGTTTTGGTTCTCTAGTGCTACTCTAACAGAAAATACCACAAGTGATTGGTTTTAACAAACAAGGAGTTTATTCTCTTACAGTTTAGGAGACTAGAAGTGCAAATTCAAAGTGTCAATTTGAGGGTCTAGGTGAAGGCCCCTCAGCCTTGGGCTTCAGCTCTGCCTCCTGTTCCTGGGCTGCTGAAGCTAGAGGCTTCTCTAAACTCAGGCAGCTGTTGGCTACTGACGCTGACCAACCCAAAGTTGACAAATAAAATGGCATAGTCCCAAGATAACCAATCAGCATAACAGGCCACTGGTTTAAGTCCAGAGACAGACCCAAGATCTACAGGAAAACATGACAAGCTGCTGAATGAAGACTCAGCTACATATAGGGTCCAAGTGTGCCAAAAAGCTCCGAGACCTTTCCCAAAGCTGGCTTCTTATATAATGGAAGCAGACCACATCCCTAAGGCAGCTACTCAGCTACTCCAGTAGATTCCACCATGGAGGTGAGTACCAGTCTCATCACAGGGAATAACCACATCCAGCTGCCCAGCCACTCAAAACCAAGCCCAGTCAAGCTGGCAAACAATCTGATCTATTCTCCATG
>NW_006922302.1:143307-144257 GCF_000298275.1 Orycteropus afer afer | reverse complement strand
TGCCTTCTCTTCAATTTCCTCCAACTCTTCTGCTTCTGCCACCCCTAAGATAGCACTATCAACCCCTCTTCTTCCTCTTCTTCCTCCTCCTCAGCCTACTCAACCTGAAGATAATAAAGATGATGATCTTCATGATGATTAATTTGCACTTAATAAATAGTAAATAATCATCATGCTCCATACTTAAACAGTTTATCTGTTGTATATGTGTGTGTCTTCATGTGAGAATCTAGTAATTGTATAGCAAGATCTGTGTTAATTAAATATTTCTGTTATCAGTAAGGCTTCTGGTCAACAACAAGGTATTGATAGTGAACTACTGGGGGATCTGAAAAATTATACATGGATTACCAGCTTCATGGGGTCAGTGCCCCTAACCCCTGCATTGTTCAAGGGTTAACTGCATATATGTATAAAACTGAAAGACTAACTTTTGTCTCAAGATTAAAAGAGATTATAGTTTACTGCTTCTTAATCTCAATATTTACATTAATTATTGGAAGGAAGATTAGACAATCTACTTCTGTAGTGATACTGCCTTGGAAACCCAAGGAGGGGTAGGTATGAGTCGGAAACGACTCAACAGCAGTGAGGTTTTTGTTTTTGTTTTTTTTTCGGGGGTGGGGGGAAGGGCTCTGGTGGCATAACACCTAAGGCATTTGACTGTAAACTAGAAGGCTGGCAGTTCAAATTCGCCAGCCACTCCTCAGAAGAAAGTTTGGACAAGCTACTTTCGTACAGACACCACTTTGGAAACCCAAGGAGGGGTCACTATGAGTCGGATCTGACTGGACAGCAGCAAGTTGAGTTGAGTTGAGTTGAGTAAGTGTGTGTGTATGTGTAGATACATAAATGCAAACATATTTATAAATTTGTGTATCTATAAAAGTTTTTTGTTTTGCTTTGTTTTGCTTTTTTACCAAAATATGAAAACTTTCAATTATTTTCAA
>NW_006922302.1:140918-141962 GCF_000298275.1 Orycteropus afer afer | reverse complement strand
TATATATATATATATATTTCAAGAAGCATGCCCTGTATGACATTGCCAAATTAAAACTTTGCTATACATTGCTGTGAAGTTATTGCTAACAGTTTTCTACCACATCTCTTCTAGATGTATATTTTACTATAAACTATGTGTGATTCTGAGACCCTGCCAAAGTCAAAATCCTATACTAAGTGACAGCTGAGGATCAATATTTTAAATTAATTTTCAAAAACTTTAATATCAAAATAGATCTTGAAATAATTACACAAGTTTGATCTCTTTTTTGGTGTGTACTTCACTGAAACCTCCATATAAATTTAAATTACATTAAATATATTGAGATCAGCATATTGAGTGGTTGCATTTATGTTGTAAGTAGAATCTAACAAAACCTTTTCTCATATGTTTTGTTCTACACTAGTTGAGGAGTTAAGCCTTCATCATCATTTATATGCTAAACTATAGAGTGAAGGCAGACTCAGAAACAGTCAAATCTGATTCATAGTGATGAAGATAGACTCAAAAGCAGTTGGATCTGACTCATAATGACACCTCCTTGAGTTTCTGAGGCAGTATCACTCCAGAAGTAGATTGCCCAATCATCCTTCTGAGGAGTAGCTAGTGGGTTTGAACCACCAGCCTTCTGGTTAGCAGTCAAATGCCTTAGGGACTATGCCATCAGGGCTCTTTAAGACAAGTGCCCACTAAATTGTCAGCTTTAGTCTGTTTGATTAAATTCAGTCAAGTAGCTGGACAAATATGTTCTATTAGCCTACTGTTACAGAAACTGAACTAAAAACATCTTCTTCTTTATAGTCAAAGGATATTTAAACAAAATACATAAAACTAGTGTACAAATTCTTAGACTTACAGTATTTACTCTTTATCCATCATTAATATCTCAGATGAGTTCATGTATAATTGACATTGTTTATAATTGATAAAAACCAATCATTCCCTTAACCTTGTGTTATTAATTCCTATTGCCTAAATTGGAGAACAAGTACTTATCTGGATGTGTGCACATGGACACACAGAAAATGTTAAGTATATATT
>NW_006922302.1:128881-138418 GCF_000298275.1 Orycteropus afer afer | reverse complement strand
GGTTCAAAAAATGTATAGTTAAGCCTGAAAAAAGGTGATATAATATACATGCAATGATATATCTTCATTCTTTTACATTTTATTTCACAAATAAGTAGTGAATTCTTACTAATTGCTCATTGCTTATTTTGTTGAATTCTAAAACTTGTTTAACATACTACTTGACCTCAAATAACTCATGAACATGGAAAGCAAATACTACTACTATTGGTAAGTAATAACAATAGAAACAAATAATTGATTCAAATCTACAATGCTAAGTTAAAGAATAGAAAAATGGCCAGCACATACATACACACACACACAAAGAAAGGAGGAATTATTAAACGAATGAAGATGTTTGCGAACAAGAGTTTGTGTTTGCATTATGAGGGAAAAAATGATGGTGTCATGGAGCTTTATTCCAGACCAGAGATGCAAGCTTTGAATTTTATAATGATGATGAAGGATGACAAATGTTTCAAATTTGATTAATAGATGAGTCGGCTTTGGTCAATGTACACATTATATCCTGCAGAAATTGCCAACAATTTTAGGGCCTTGCATTGTTTTAGAGTGTGACTTTCATAAGAGACTTGTTCACGTTTGCACCTAAAATCATCATCTGTGGTTGGCTTGCAACCAGTTTATTCTCCCATAAGAATACTTCCTTTTAGAAGTGGATACCTTTAAGGCACTTAAGTGTCTGACTCTTGCCCATTATGTTAATATTAATGGCATATATGATCAAGACTCTTTAGTACATTATTGAATCATACACAACTGTATAGATCAGAGTAAACATAGACAAGACTAACAAGAAATTGCTTGAAAAACACACAATGATTTATTACACACAAGTCCAAGAGTAGAGAGGGGTTCAGGCATAGACTGGTAAAAAGGGGATAGCTCATGAGGAGCGGACAGTTCATACAGCAGATGGGGAACAAGCTAGAGAGTAAACCAGGGGCCCTACTTTAATTGGGGTTTACTGCATTGTTCAATATATTTCCACAAGAATGTGGGATTGGTTGATTTCAAGTATACACTGAGGGAATTTCTGGAAGCTTAAGAGAATTAGGGTAATGAGATAAGAAAGCAGCTAAGAGTGGGAGTTACTGAATGGGTGACTTATCCAAATGGACCCAATGGAAGAGGGGCTGAAGAGAGGAACTAAGATAGTTGGATATTGAGATGGCAAATAGTGCAAACCACAAATTAACTTTATAACAGCAAACTAGCCAACATCTTTCCAAGTAAAGCAAATAAGCTAACCAAAATTGTAGGCTTGAAATAAAGAAATAGGGTAAGGCAACTACAGATGGTTATAATAAAGCAGAAAAACTTGCTACTATAGTTCAAGGAAAAAGGAAATAAAGACAAACAACATTCATGGAGCCAATAGTGGGAAAACCTCTATAAGATAGTTGCTACATAGAAAGCATGTACAATATTCCTTTCTTATTATTGCTTGACTCTATTTTAATCTATGAAGAATTATTTCTTCTAGTTATTCTTTAGAGCAAGCATACAGTTTATTTACATTAACTTGCTAATTTCCAGGGGTATATATCCTTAGAAAAATTGTATAATATGCCATAGGTTGAAAAGAGCCAAGACTTAAATTAACCAAAGGACATTTTTATTAAGTCAAGACAAAGACAATATTCAAATGAGGGATCTCCCAGCATGCACCAGGCACACTAGACTATCAGAATCCACTGAATCACAGTCAGAAACCAGCTAATAAAAAAATTTTATGTAAGGAAATGAAACTGAGAAAAAGTTCTGACTGGTTATTCATGTGTGCATCATTGTCAAAGGATAGAAAACAGAAGTGGAGAAAGGATAATTGGGATATGTGTATAATTACAGGTTAAAATTGGATACAGGATTAGTTCTGAGGTTTTAATTACCTGGCTACTTTGTGGCTGGGTTCAGCTCATGATCATGCCACTCTGAGTCATAATCACAAGGTAGTTGTAAGACACTATCAGGACCCTTACCCTTAACTTAAATCAAATAACATGCTTTCTGAAACATTAACTTGTTTTATTTAGGAACAGTAAATAAGGCATCTGACTGCTAAGCAGAAGGTTGGTGCTTCAAACCCACGAGTCACTACTGTGTGGAAGCAAAACTGGACAATCTACTTCCATAAAGATTTACCACCTCAGAAACCCAATGGTGTCACTATGAGTCAGAATCCATCCCATAGCAGTGGGTTTGGACAATGGGTACCTCAACCAGTGGAGAAAGCTGCTATGCCAGTCATTCTATCCCATAACTAGTGGAAAGGGGAACTTGACATAATCCTAGCTTTGTCTGCTCTGGCCAAGCACCTATAAACCTTTTTTGGAGATCTCCAATATCCAGATCAACTATAAAAAGAAAAAAAAAATGAAAAATAACTAGCTGCAAAATAAACTAGCCATATAAAGTTTGTATTTGTTCTTCTTGTTATGTGCCGTCGAGTTGGACCCAACTCATAGCAACCCCTCCTTGGGTTTCCGAGGCAGTATCACTATGGAAGTAGATTGCCCCATCTTCCTTCTGAGGAGTGGCTGGTAGGTTTGAACCACCAGCCTTCTGGTTAGCAGTCAAGTGCCTTTAGGCACTATGTTACCAGAGTTTGTATCAGTATCTCAAAAAACCAAATTTACCACATTGGAGTCATTTCCGACTCATAGCGACCCCTGTTGGATTCCAGAGGCTGTAAATCTTTACAGAAGTAGATTGCCCAAACTTCTTTCTGTGGAGTGGCTAGTGGGTTTGACCTGCTAACCTCTGGTTAGCAGTCAAATGCCTTAGGCGCTATGCTACCTTGTATTAGTATAGGTTATGTAAGCTGTTTTGTTGGTAATGAACTCAGTCATTACATTGAGAAATGTCTTCAAAAGATCTTTGTTGAAAATGTATTTTTAAATAACATGTAAATGGAAAATAAAGTGATTATCATTTATCTAGCTATCTAACTTTTATCTATCTATCATTTAGCTATGTATCTATTTATACACGTAAGCACTGCATAACATCCTTTTGGATCCTAGCATATACGTCTGTGGGGTGGGGAGGATGGGTTACTTGGCAGGGTACAGGAGGCTGGCCAGTTTGGATTTTGTCATCCAGTAGCTACCAGAACTTGGCTGCAACTCGCAGCTCAGCTGCAGTATTCAAGCTACTAACGATGAGGCTTACCGTCCCCATGATGAGGCAAGACTTGAACATTTTGAGCCTCTGTGGCAGCTCTCCGAGGCTGGCACGGCTCCCACAGCTGCTTCTGCTCATGTGTGCTTTGCTCAGCCATCCCATGGATCAGTTCCTGTGGGAAGATGCTGGACTATGGTGATCCATTCCTAAAGGTTCCAGATTCTGACAATCCTCCTCAGAGACTGTTCAGAGAGCACATGCTCAGAGGCAGACAACTGTAGGTGGAAGTTGGCAAATCCTATGGCTCCCGAAAGCTAGTTGAAATCCAGATCAGCTCAAGAGGGGTTTACTTTGATATATGTGTACTAAATATATAGAAACTTACTCACTATATGCATTGCAGTGTTTGCACAACTCCATATCATATAATGTATTATTTACCAGAACATATCGTGGATTTTAAGTGACGTGAAATCTTATTTATTTATATATATTTAACATATGTAGTTTTATGTTATACACACACACACACACACACACACACACACATATATGTTAAATATAGTGCGACCACAGCTAAATTTTTTATTGAAAGAAAAAGGACATTTATGTCTAAACATTTCCCCATGCATATTTTATTTACATGCTGACAACTGCATATTTAATAACCTTTGTCCAATTGACTAGCTCACCACCACCACCATCTTTCACACCTCCCACTGATAATAAATATAGCCTTATTGTTGTTGCTGTTCGGTTTTGTGAAAGGAGTTCTGTCTGATAGCAACTTTATATCCAAAAAACCAAACTCATTGCTGTGAAGTGGGATCTGACTCATAGAGACTCCTCCTTGTGTTTCTGAGGCTGTATCACTACAGAAATAGATTGCCCCATTTTTCTTCCCAAGAGTACCTGGAAGGTTTGAACCCCAAGCCTTCTGGTTAGCAGTCAAATGCCTTAGGCACTGTGCAACCAGAGCTCCTAACAACTTTGTATACAACAGATCAAAACACTGTCCAATCCTGTGCCATCCTCCCAATTGTTGCTATGTTTGAAGCTATTGTTGCAGCCACTGTGTCAATCCATCTTATGGAGTGTCTTCCTCTTTTTTGATGGCTCTCCCCTTTACCAAGCATGATTTCCTTTTCAAGGACTAGTCTCTCCCAAAAACATGTACAGTGTATGAGACAAAGTTCCACCACCCTTCCTTTTAAGAATCATTCTAGCTGTACTTGTTCTAAGAATAATCTGTATAGTTTTCAGCAACATCATAATTCAAATGTATTAATTCTTCTTTAATTTTCCTTAACCATTTTTCAGCTTTTGTATCCAAATGAGGCAAAGAAAAACACAGTGGTTTGGGTTGGGCACACCTTGTTCCTTAGAGTGAAATCTTTCTTTTTCAACACTTCAAAAGGCCTTTTACAAAAAATTTCCCCAATGTAATATATCATTTAATTTCTTTTCTCATTAAATATATCATTTAATTTATTTTCCCATTTAGATGTTTCAGCAAATATATGCAGTGTTGGAGGCACTCACTCTTTTGTGACAAGAAATTTGGAAGACAGCTACCTGTCCAACCAACTGTAAGTGATCCATATTTGTACCCATTCCAAAGAAACATTATCAAACACAATGTGGAAAATATCAAACAATATCATTAATATCACACTGAAGTAAAATTTTGCTAAATATAATTAAAAAATGATTATGGTAGTATATTGACAAGGAACTACATGAAATCCAAGCTGGATTCACAAGAGGATGTGCAACAAGGGATAACACTGTTGATGTTATATGGATCTTGGTCAATGTTAGAAAAATGTTTACCTGTGTTTATTGACTATGCGAAGGCATTCAGCTGTGTGGATAATAACAAATTACGGGTAAAATTGCAAAGAATAAGAATTCCAGAACCTAACTGTGTTTATGAGGGACCTGTACAAAGACAGGTTCCAAGAGGAAGTTATTCAAACAGAAAAAGGGGATACTGTGCAGTTTAAAATGAGGAAAAGTGTGTGTCAGGGATGTATCCTTTCACCATATTTATTCAATTTGAAAGGGGTTCTGGTAGTACCAAAATGCTAAAGTTGTGTTTTTGTCCAATCCCTTCACTGCAGCTCAGATATCTCCCTTCAATACCTTCGGTTCTTGATCATATGCTACCTCCTGTAATGGTTGAATGTCATCCAGTTCTTTTTGGTACAGTGAGTCTGTATTCCTTCTGTCTTCTTTTGATGCTTCCTTCATTATTCAATATATTATCCATAGAATCTTTCAGTAGTACAATTTGATACTTGAATTTTTTTCTTCAATTATTTTAACTTGAGAAATTCAAATATATTTTTTCTTTTTCTTTTTGACCTCCAGGTATTTGCACATTTTGTTATAATATTTTAGTTTGTCTTCTCCAGCCACCCTTTGAAATTTTCTGTTAGGCTTTCTTACATCATCATTTGTTTCAAGCACTTTAGCTGTTCTACGTTCATGAGCATCTTTCAGACTCTCTTCTGACATCCATTTTGGTCTTTCTTTCTGTCTTTTGCTTTCCTCATATATGATAAACTTGATGTCATCCCACAACTCATTTAGCCTTTCATCATTACTGTTCAGTACATCAATCTATTCTTGAGATAGTCTTTAAATTCAAGTGAGATATACTCAAGTGCATACTTTGGCTCTTGTGAACTTGATTTTGTTTTCTTCAGCTTCAAATTGAACTTGCATAGTGAGCAATTGATTATCTGTTCCACAGTCTGCCCCTAGCCTTGTCCTGAATGATGATATGGAGCTTCTCCATTATCTCTTTCTACAGACGTAGTTAATCTGATCCCTCTGTATTCCATTCATTGAGGTTCATATGTATAGTTGAATTTATGAAGTTGAAAAAAAGATATTTACAATGAATAAGTGGATGTCTTGCAAAATTCTGTCATGAGATTTCTTTTGTTGGTTCTATCACCAAGATTATATTTTCAAACTACTGATATTACTTCTACTTCTTTGTTTCCAGTTATTTCATTCTAATCACCAGTAGTTATCAATGAAACTTGGTTGCATGTTTGATCAATTTCAGACTGCATAACTTGATAAAATCTGCAGTTTTCTTCATCTTTGACTTTAGTGGTCGATGGAAATATTTGAGTAATAGCTGTATTAACTGCTCTTCCTTGTAGGAATATGGCTATTATCTTATGACTGACAATACTGTTCTTCAGGATGAATTATGTAGTGTTCTTTTTGACAATGAATGTGATGCCACTCCTTTTCAATTTATCATTCCCATCATAGTTGATCAGATAATTATCAAGTTGAAAATGGACAATACTAGTCCATTTCTGCTCATTAATGTCTAGGATAACAATCTTTATATTTTCTATTTCAATTATGATGATTTGAAATTTTCCTAGATTCATACATATTATACTCCAGGTTGTAATTTTTAATGGATATTTGTAACTCTTTCTTCTCATTATGAGTCATGTTCCATCAGAAAATGATGGTCCACAAAAGCTTTACTCCATCTACATCATTAAGGCTCACTCTACTTTGAGGACAGTCATATTTGAGGGTCTTGCCACCTAAGGAACTCATCTTCCAGCATTATATCAAACCATGCTCTGCTGCTATTCATAAGGTTTTCACTGGTCAGTTCTTTCTGAAGTACATCTCAGGTCCTTCTTCCTAGTCTTAGCCTGGAAGCTCTGCTGAAATCTGTCCACCATGGGTGACTCTGCTGGTATTTGAAATCCTTGTGATATATGGATTCCAGCATCACAGCAACATGCAAGCTACCAGAATATGATAAATTGGTAGACAAGAGGTGGAAATACAGCCTTCTACAATGTTTCAATCATATAATTTGGCTCCTTTTTACTGGACACCACAGTCTTTTGAACACTTGTACCACCATCATGCACTATTAAAGATTCTGTCAGAATGGAATAAATATTTCTTTGCTTTACTAACAGTACATTTCTTGCTTGCTTGGGAAGTAAATTTAGAGTGATTCATGATGTTAGCAAAATGGCGTCTACACAGAGGTGGTCCCTGATACTTCTGATTTTTTCTGTAGTGCTTTGGTATTGATCATTCAAATGACATGTTTTTCTAGCTTTTCTTTTCCAAAGTAATCTTATTGCTCTTATAATATTATCTTTCCAGTTGCTCTGCATTTCATTATTAGATTATATTTGCTTTAATATATTTTATTTACATCCATGCCTTTGCCTGATAACCAGAAGGCTGGTGGTTCAAACCGACCAGCCACACCTTGGAAGGAAGACAGGGCAATCTACTTCCCTAGTGATACTGCATCGGAAACACAAGCAGGGGTCTGACTTGACAGCCCATAACAACAATGATATAAGAAATGAGCATAGTGAAGCTTACATAAATGCTGAAAATAAAATATGAAATTTTTACAATTTTTACAACAGACTGCCTTTGTGGCATGTTTTACAAAACTCACAAAAACAAAAGAGTCAATATAGTTACTTATCAGTGACTAAAGCCCTTAAACAAATAATTGTATCATACATCAAAGTCTGTTTATTTTTTAAAAAATGAAAATCCCCAAATAGGAATAATTTAAACTTCTTCCCAAGAAGTAATTTACTTTCACCAGTTACTGTTAATAGTACTGAAGAAGTGTGCACTGGTCTTGAAAATTCATCCTTCCTCCCAAAAGCTAACTTTAATAGGAAGCTTTCAGTAAGGAATTACCTGCTATTCCATGAATTTCTTAAGCATTAATAGTCTGAAGCTACATATTTTATGCACATCATCTATAATAAAGTTTTAACTCTAGAAGTCATCTTTATCCTACTAGTTAATATGTATCTAAAGGGTATGTTTTTGAACTACTCACATTTCTTTATTTTCTGCCTAAATTTTATAGACACTTAAAAATATTAGGCAAAAAAAGAAAAAAATACTTTATATTTTGTATATTCTAATAAAGCCTTGGTCTTAAGAAATTAATATGAACTAAAATAAATAGCTTCAAAACAAAGTAAAGCATATTAAAATGCATCAATTCAAATTGATAATGAATCCAAAAAATTTAACAGTATGAAATTGTCATATAGGAATATGCATAATAGGAATAAACTTAGGATCCTATCCTATTTTTCTGATAATGGGTTTTTCTGTCTCCAAAGAACCTCTTCCCTGTAAGGCTTTGACCTAGTGACTCTCTTCTGTAGCAACAGTAGCTCTAATTTGGTATATATTTCTAATCCAATATCCCAATGGCATCCTAGTGGAACAGCAATTGATTAAAAAGGACAATCATTGGAGGAAGACTCATTAACAACCTGTGTTATGCAAATGACACAACTTTGCTCGCTGAAAGTAAGGATGACTTGAAACACTTACTGATGAAGATTGAAGACAACAGTCTGCAGCATGGATTACACCTCAATATAAAGAAAACAAAAATTCTCACAGCTGGACCATAAGCAGCATCATGATAAATGGAGAAAATATTGAAGCTGTCAAAGACTTCGTATTAGTTGGTTCTACAATCAACACAAATGGAAACAGCAATCAAGATATAAGATGCTGTATAGCATTGGGCAAATCTGCTGCAAAGGACCTCTTTCAAAGGCTGAAGAACAAAGACACTTCCTTGAAGACTAAGGTACGCTTGAAGCAGGCCACAGTATTTTCAATCTCTTCATATCCATGTGAGAGCTGGACAATGATAAAAGGAAGACTGAAGTAGAGTCGATACTTTTGACTTGTGGTGTTGACGAAGAATTCTGAAAGTACCATGCACTGCTGAAAGAACTAACGAATCTGTCCAGGAAGAGGTGCAGACGCAATGCTCGTTGGAAGAGAGAATGGCCAGTCTTCGTCTCACCTACTTTGCTCATGTTGTCAGAAGAGACCATTCACTGGAAAAGGTATCATGTTTGGTAAAGTGGAGGGACAAAAAAAGAGGAATGCCCTCAAAGAGATGGATTGACACAGTGGCTGCAACGATGGGCTCAGGTATAGCAAAGATCATGGGGCTGGCACAGCACTGGTCAGAGTTTCCTTCTGCTGTACATGAGATCACTATGAGTAGGAGATGACTCGATGGCACCTAACAACAACAACATCATGCCTTATTTAACAATTATGTATTGGGTATGGAGAGATCACTATGAGTAGGAGATGAATCGATGGCACCTAACAACAACATCATGCCTTATTTAACAATTACATATTGGGTATGGAGCACTTCAGAAGGCACAGCTAAAGAACAAACGTGTTTTTGTCCTCTAGTAGTTTATAGTCTAATTGTGGTAGATGAGGAAGTATTTAAAAGATTATCAAATAAAGCATCAAATGCTAGGTACTATATGAATATCACAGAGAAGTGGCACAAAGTAAGAGAACAATAAACTTGTATGATTG
>NW_006922302.1:126694-127696 GCF_000298275.1 Orycteropus afer afer | reverse complement strand
TTCTCCCCTTCATGGGCTGCATTCCTTAGTCAATGTATTATCTTATTGAGAAGAAATATCTCTTCCTGTCCAACCACCAGCCTCAGGACATTGTTATTGTTCCTAGCTACTTGCAATCAGGCACCTACATCTGGACACCTCCCCCTGTGAAACCTCCCTTTGATTGTTCACTTTATAGTATATAAACCAGAAGGAAATAGGAGGGGGTTATGGCCTTGCAACCTGACAGCTGGTTGTTATTGGATGCAGTGCTGCTGTTTTATAAGCTCCTCCGATAAACTTTGATGGCTCTGAGAGTGATTCCAGGGCAGTCTTTCAGTCTCTGCACAAACTTATCTGGGAATGAACCCCAACTCTGAGATACCATTAAGTAATCATATGATCTTAGGCAAGTCTATTTAAAATGGGGATGCAAATAAAACCTTTCTATGAGTGTTCTTAGAAGAATTAAGATAATGCATATTAAAAAGAAATGCTTGTCTTAAAATGTAGTACACAGAAAGGATTCACTACAAAGTAACACTATCATATTCTTTCAAGAGAAGTATTAAAAAAAATCTGATATTTTAATAATATTCCTATTATATGTCCACATTAAAAATTCTGATATGATAATTTTACAAAGATTATGCATCTATTAATTTTATTAATATTCGTTTTTGTCTATACACAGTTAGCTCTTATTTTCTATTTCATATTAAATATTTTTCTAAAAAAATATGGAGGCTTGACTGCTAAACAGAAGGCTAGTGGTTCAAACCCACCAGCCACTCCTCAGAAGGAAGGTTGGGCAATCTACTTCTGTAATGATACCACTTCGGAAACCCAAGGAGGGGTCGCTAAGAGTTGGGTCCTACTTGATCGCATATAACAACAAGAAAGTAGAAAGAAAATATAACTCATTAAAGGAGCTCTGGTGGTGTAGTGCCTAAGGCACTTGGCTGCTAACTAGAAGGCTGGTGGTTCAAGCCCACCAGCCGTTCCTCAGAAGGAAGGTTGGGC
>NW_006922302.1:125517-126154 GCF_000298275.1 Orycteropus afer afer | reverse complement strand
GGGTCCCTATGAATCAGGGCCGACTCGAGGGCACATAACAACAACAACAACAATGAGAAGATAAACTATTAGATTGAGTGAAGATGAGAAAGAGAGTGTAGTCAGTGATAAGGGGAAAAAAAAAAAACTTAATGGAATCCACATGGTATTAAAGACAAAAGATATACAGATAAGATTTCAAGGTTTATTAAAGCCATGTGGGAGATATTATTCAAGGATGCAGGTCAGACTTCCCATAGTTTGCGTGGCTGCTGAGTGAGGAGGGAGTAAGGGAAAAGAACAAATTTTACCCAAATAAAACAAACCCCAAACCAGACCGACTACTTAGCAACCCTTTTTGGCAAGAAGTGGAATTGCCTCCTTGGTTTTAGGGGCTTGTGTTTCATTGCAGAGGAGGGCTATCCTGTCTTTCTCTTGCTGGGTAGCTAGTGCGTTTGAGCCTTGGGAATTTGGTAGATGGCCAAATACCACCCTCATAGAACCACTGCAAACAGCCAGGACCTGAAGCTCTCCTTTCCCATGCTTGCATCACTGGCTGATCTATCTCACATTAAGCTCAGAAGACACACACGTAAAGCCTTCTCTCATAAAGGTGCCTTTTTGCTCCAGGCTCCTTTCACCTATGAAAATGCACTAT
>NW_006922302.1:119489-120052 GCF_000298275.1 Orycteropus afer afer | reverse complement strand
GTGTGCCTGAGTTCCCTCTCCTCACCTGGACTGCTCCTCTGTCTGGGTTCTTGGCTTTTAATCCCCTTTCCCCTGCTCTCCCATCCTTCTGATTTTGGCATGCCTGGGTTCTCTCTCCTTACCTGGATCCCTGTAAGGATGCTGGCTGATCATAATTAGAAAAGGTCCTCTGCTTCAATTACCTTATCTTTCCTTTATTTTTCTGTTTTCTTTTTTCCCATTTTTTTTTCCTTTTTTCTTATTTCGTTTTCTTCCTTTTTGTCCCTCTTCCTCTTCTCCTTTCATTTTTACCAATATTTCCCTCTGTCCATCACCCATTTTTTCTCACTTTTTTTCCTTTTTCCCAATTTTTTATATTTTATTTTTAGTCCATCTTCTCATCTTTCCCATCTCTTCTTCTTCTCCTTCATTTTCTTCTTTCTTTATTTTTTCCTCTTTTTTTATCCTACTTCATTCAAAGGAAGGAAGTCATATCTGCTACATCAACCACCAAATTCAAGAGACAAGTAACACAAACAGCTCCAGCACAATGGAATCAGTGATGATTCTGGGCAATAACTGCT
>NW_006922302.1:117217-118694 GCF_000298275.1 Orycteropus afer afer | reverse complement strand
TTTTACCAGAAAATTTCCCTGATATCATGAAAGATGAAAAATATCCTTCTAAGAAGCTCAACAAACACTATACATGCTATGTCCCAAGAGAAAATCTCCAACACATATTATAACCAAACTTTTCAAAATCAAAGACAAAGAAAGAATCTTAAGAGAAGCTGAGGAAAAATGAAATGCTACTTATAAGGAACAACTAATATGACTAAACTCTGATTTCTCAGCAAAAACTATGTAGGCAAGAAGACAATGGGATGGCATATACAAAACCTTGAAGGAAAAGAATTGCTAAGCAAGAATCTAGCTAAACTATCCTTCCAATATGAGGGTGAAATTAAGACATTTCAGACAAACAGAAATTAAGGGAATCTGTAAAATCCAGACTAAACCTACAAGGAATGCTAAAGGATGTCATTCCAATAGAAAACCAACAACAGTAGAAAATAAACTAAAATCAAGACACATAACACTACCACCTAGAAATAAATCCAGAAGAAGAACTCTCAAAACTAATCTAAGCTTACAAAAATGTAAATAGAGAAACAGGAGAGTCAATCTGTAAAATGACACCAAAAACTAAGCAAATAGAGGGAATAAATGGTATAATTACAGAACTTCCAAATGGAGAGAAAGTCAGGAAAATGTCTATATAGAACAAATAATAATAATTTATTACAGGCTAACCACAAAGAAAATGAACAAGCCTTCCAACCAAAATAAGAAAGAAGAAAATCACAAGGATTTAGTAAACACAAAACTAACAATAATGAAGAAAAAAGTGGGGGAAAAAAAAACTCAATAGCAAAATGAACACACAGTAAAGTATTTGGAACATACAAACCACAAACAAAGCAAAACAATCAAATAAATACAAAAGAATAACTGCAGAAAATTCACATCTATCATTAATTACACGGAATGTGAAAGGAATAAATGCACCAATGAAGAGAAAGAGAGTGGTAGATTGGATAAAGAAAGAAGACCCATCAATATGGGCCAAGATATCAAGAAAAAATAGACAGTAAGATAAAAGTAACTTAAAATTCAAGTGAAGGAAAAAAATAAACTGTTTTCCATGAAAAAAAAGAGCAGGAGTGGTAATATTAATTCCTGATAAAATGGATTTTAAGGGAGAAAACTAGCATAAAAGACAAAGAAGATTAAAATGGTCTATCGACCAAGAGGACATAGCCATAACAAACATATTTGCAGCCAATGAAAAAGCTCTAAAATACATAAAGCAATCATTAACTGAATCAAAATAGACAATTCATCAATAGTAGTAGGAGACTTTAACACAATACTTTTAATGAAGGATAGACCAACCAGGAAAATATCAACAAAGATGCACAACATAACAACACAACCAACCAACCAGCTTGACCTGATAGATATATATAGAACACTCCACCCAACAAAATCACAATACATATTCATTTCCAGTGCACATGGATCATTCTCTGGTACTCCATGAGTTTAT
>NW_006922302.1:114681-116212 GCF_000298275.1 Orycteropus afer afer | reverse complement strand
TTGTTTGACACCATGGATTCAGCTCCAACTCATAGCAAACCTATGTACAACAGACAGAAACATTGTCCGGTCCTGTGCCAGTCTCACAGTCCTTGATATACCTGAACCCATCATTGCAGCCACTCCACAAGGAGATGTCAGTCCATCTCCTTGAGGGCCTTCACCCTTTTCACTGACCCTCTACTTGGCAAAGCATGATATCCTTCCCTAGGGACTGGTTCCTTCTGACCACGTGACAAAAATAAGTGAGAAAAATTTGGCCATTTGCACTTTCAAGAAGCATTCAACCCTCAATTCTTCCAGGACAGATTTGTTTGTTCTTCTGGCAGTCCATGGTATTTTCAGTATAGTTTGCCAACAGCACAATTCAAACTCATTGACTTTTCATCTGGTGTCCTTAGTCATTGTCCAACTTTCACATGCAGGTGAGGTGATTGAAAATAACATGGATTGAGTTACCACACCTCAGTTTTCAAAATGACATTTTTGCTTCTTAACACTTTTAAGAGGTCTTTTACAAAATATTTGACTAATGCAATAAAACATCTAATTACTTGACTGCTGCTTCCATGGCTGTTGATTGTGGATCCAAGTAAAATGAAATTCCTGATAGTTTCAATCTTTTCTCTACTTATCATGGTGTTGCTTACTGGTCCAGTTGTTAGGATTTTAATTTTCAGCAAGCAAGGTTGTGTGATCTGAATATTGCAGATTCTTAATGAGCCTTCCTCTAATCTTGTTGCCACGTTCTTCTTCATATCGTCTACTTTTTTCTAATAATTTGCTCAACATACAGATTGAATAAATATGGTGAAAAGATATAACACTAACACACACCCTTCCTGATTTTAAACCACACGGTATCCCCTTGCTCTTTTTCAACAACAACCTCTTGGTGTATGTACAGGTTCCTTATGAGCATAATTAAGTGTTCTGGAATTCCCATTCTTTGCAATGTTGTCCACAATTTGTTATGATCTACAGAATTAAATGCCTTTGCATAGTCAAGAAAGCACAAGTAAACATTTTCTTGTGTTCTTTGCTTTCAATAAAGATCCATCAGACATCACCATTTTTGGAAGGTCCCTGTCAGTATACTGCTACAACTGTTTTTGAATTATCTTCAGCAAAATTCTACTTGTGTGTGATATAATGATATTGTTCAATAATATCCACTTTCTATTTGATCACCTTTCTTTAGAGTGAGCACAAATATCAACCTCTTCCAGCTGGCCAGGTAGCTATCTTCCAAAAATCTTGGCAAAAATGAGAAAGCACCTGCAGTGCTGCATCCATTTGTTGAAAGATCTCAGTGGCTGTTTGTCAATTCCTGAGCCTTTTTTTTTTCTTTTATTTTTTTTTTGTTTTGCCAATTCCTTCAGTGCAGCTTGGACTTCTTCCTTCACTATTGCATTTTGATCATATGCTAACTCCTAAAATAGTTAAACATGAACCAACTATTTTGGTACAATGACTGTATTTCTTCCATCTTCTTTTGATGCTTTCTGTATGAGTCTATACTTTGTCCACA
>NW_006922302.1:113328-114256 GCF_000298275.1 Orycteropus afer afer | reverse complement strand
AACAGCCATATACTACCACTGGGATTATAAAATGGTACAAATTGTGGAATGTTGTATGGTCCTTCCTTATAAACTTAGAAATAGAACCAAATGATCTAGCAATCTTACTACTAGGCATATATCCTACAGAAATAAGAGCCACGATACAAATAGATATATGAACATCTATGTTCATTGTGACATTATTAATGATAGCAAAAAGATGGAAATAATCTAAGGACCCATTAATAGAAGAATGGATATACAAATGGAATACTAGTAAACATTAAGAATAAAGATGAATCCATTAAACAACTCAAAACATGGATAAAACTAGAGGATCTTTTGTTGAGTGAAATAAGTCAATTGCAAAAAGACAAATTGCATATAATACCATTATTATAAAAAGTCAAGAAAAGTTTATACACAGAGAGAAATGTTATTTAAAAGTTATCAGAGATGGGAGAGGGATGTAGATAAAATCACTGACTGGAATGTAGATATGCATTAACTAAGGTGAAGCAAAAGATAATAGACAATAAGGAGGGAGGTCACCACTTGACCAAAGAAAAGGAAGTTACTGGGAGATAGAGGAGAGGAAAAATTACTAGTGATAAATACTATTAAATACACAATCCTGCAATAGTATTATTGACAAAAAATAATTTATGAGTGATTATGCTAAATGAACAGGTGTAAGATGGTATATGGCAGTACACCAAGAATATATATAGGTTTGACAGAGGATATTTCTACACACACATTTGTATGTGCTGAAAATAGATCCATGTATATGATAGAACATGCAAGCGGAAAAGTTATGAAAACTTCTTAGCCATAACCAAAAATCATGAGGGACTGAGGTACTGCTCTTAGATATTCAGAACTATAGTCTTGCATAGTGCCTAAGGCACTAGGCTGCTAACCAGAAGGCTGGTGATTCAAACCC
>NW_006922302.1:110891-112411 GCF_000298275.1 Orycteropus afer afer | reverse complement strand
CATTGTGAATATTTACAAGTGCACCCCAGTAGCAACCTACAAGTTGACTCTGTTCACCAAGGACTACATGGGCAAGGACTGTCCTGGTGCCTAACAACCAGAAAGGAAAACAGCAAAGGAGACAAACAGAGCTAGGGACTGAAGGCACAGCCTGAGGGCTGCCCTGAGGGCTCAGCCATTTTGAATATTTGCAAGTGACGTGATCATTTTGAATACATGCATGTGGTGTTCTCACTTGGACAGTAACCTAAGAATAAGCTCCACTTGCAGAGGATAGCATGGACAACCGCACTGGAGGTTGACAGTCAGAAAGGCACAATAGTCTCTTTGTTACTCTTACCCTCCACACACTCTTGGTGAGCAGAGATTTGACCATCTCCTCCTTCATTCACCTTCTTTACTGGTAGGAATTCCTTCCTGGTCTGAGCCCTGACAGAGGCCCCATGCTGTGACCTGCCCCAACCCCAACAGTTTTGTTTTTAAATTATTCTTTTTATCTACTTTGTTTCTTCCTTTTTAATGATATTTTAATTTAATTTGTTTTCTCTATCCCTTCCCTCATTCTTTTTTGTTTGTTTTGTTTGCGTTTTTCTCTTCCCTTTTCCTGATTCCCTTCTAATTTCTTTCTTTTGGTTCTTCTCATTCCTTGTTTATCCTTTTGCAGCTTTTCCATTCTTTCTGCACTATTCTTTAACACTTGTTCTTCTCTCACATTAGCTCCTCCCCAGATACAGTGTTTGTTTTTTTTCTCCTTATCTTTCTTTTGTCTTTTTGAAATTTTGTCTTTTTGAAATTCTTCATCTTATCTATTGATTTTATTCTTTCTTTCTTTTTGCCATATTTCCTGTTCATTTATGTTGTTTGGGTTTTTTGTTCTTTTTTTATAATTTTTTTTTGTTGTTATTTTACTTTCTTGTCTAACTGAGTGGAAGACAGTAATGATTTCCCATTCAACCCAATCATATACACACCTCTTGCAGCCCCATCCACTGAGTGAGAGGCACCATGTACTTTTGGACCAACTGACCAATGATACACAGTGGCCAATACCAGCTGAACTAACCCTTAAATACTCTTTATGAAAGCTAACAGAGATCTGTGCACACATCTTGTTCTCTCTCACAACAATCAGAAGACAAGTGATAAGTGCCTAAATGCTAACAACTAGTGAATAGAGGAGCATAGTACCCCGCTCACATGTTCCCGTTGTTGTTGTAATGTGCTATCAAGTCGGACCCGACTCATAGCGATACCTCCTTGGGTTGCCAAGGCAGTATCACTATAGAAGTAGATTGTTCCATCTTCCTTCTGAGGAGTGGCTGGTGGATTTGAACAGCCAGCCTTCTGGTCAGCAGTCAAGTGCTTTAGGCACTACTTTACCAGAGCTCCTATAGATATATCAAAACAATATGAAGGAAAAAATAAAAAAAGTCTTGGGAAAATCACATCAACATTCAACTGCAAAGTAAACATAAGTACAACACCACCACAATGCCTCACAGACCACGGAGCATCACAGT
>NW_006922302.1:98856-99886 GCF_000298275.1 Orycteropus afer afer | reverse complement strand
AGAACTGGCATTTGATAAAATCCAACACCTATTCTTGATAAAAACTCTCAGAAAAATAAAAATAAAAGGAAAATTCCTCAACATAATAAAGGGCAGATATGCAAAACATTATCTCAATGGAGAGAGACTGAAACCATTCCCCTTGTGAACAGGAACCAAACAAGGATCCCCACTATCTCCACTTCTATTCAACCTTGCATTGGAAGTCCTAGACAGGGCAATAAGGCAAGAAAGGGAATTCAAAGGCATCCAAATTGCTAAGAAAGAAAGAAAACTATCCATAGTTGCAGATGATATGATCCTATACATAAAAAACCCAAGAATTAAAGCAAGAGAATTACTGGAATTTATTGAAATATTTAGAATAGTGGAAGGATAAAAGATCAACATACAAAAATTAGTTAGATTCCTCTAAACTAACAAAGAGGTCTCTGAAGAGGAAGTAAGGAAAACAGTACCATTTATGATACCTACCAAAAAAGAAAGTATTTAGGAATAAATGCTGCCAGGAACACAGAAGACCTATACAAAGAAAACTACAAAACACTACTTCAAGAAACAATAGAAAATCTACAGAAATGGAAGAACATACCATGCTCCTGGGTAGGAAGGTTGAATATTGTCAATACTACTCAAAGAAACCTACATATTAATTGAAATTTTGATCTAGATTCCATCAACCTTCTTCAGAGACATGGGAAAACCAATCACTAATTTTATATGGAAAGGAAACAGACTTCTTATAAGCAAAGCACTACTGAAAAAGAAAAACAAAGTAGGAAGTCTCACACACCTAAATCTCATATCTATTCTAAGCAACAGTAGTCAAAACAGCTTGGTACTGGTACAATAACAGACACATAGACCAGTGGAACAAGATTGAGAACCTAGAAATAGATCCATCCACCTATATTCAACTCATCTTGGAGAAAGGGCCAAAATCCATTAAATGGGGAAGAGATAGTCTCTTTGACAAATAGTGGTGACAAAACTAGATGATTGGGACCTTCTGAAAATTAAATTCTTATGT
>NW_006922302.1:96565-98244 GCF_000298275.1 Orycteropus afer afer | reverse complement strand
TCAGAGTCTGCAAAGCACTGCATAACCTGGATGAATTTGGAGGACGTTATGCTGAGTGAAGTAAGTCAATCACAGAATGAAAAGTATTGCATTAGTCCAGTATTGTAAAACAGTCAAGGAAAGGTTTATACCAAAGATTATTAGTGGTTACCAGGGGTAGGAGAGAGTGGGAAAGGTGAAGTTTTTCTTTGCTAAACAGAGTTTACGCTCACTGGAATATTTTGGAAACAGATAGCAATCATGGTGGCAAAACATGAAAAATGTCATCAATGTCCCTGAGCTGTAAATTTGGAAGTGTCTATGGTGGTGAATGTCTCGTTGTGTACGTTTTCACCACAATAAAAGTAAAAGAAAGTGTTAAAAAGGAAACGTTATTTTGAGGACTAAAGTGCATCTAAACCATGGTATTTTCAGTCTATTCATATGCATGAGAAAGCTAAACAATGAATAAGGAAGACCGAAGAATTCATGTATTTGAATTTTGGTGTTGGTGAAGAATTTTGAATATACCATGGATTTCTGGAAGAATGAACAATCTGTCTTGGAAGAAGTACAGCCAGATTGCTCCTTAAAAGTGATGATGATGAGACTTAGTCTCACATACTTTGGAGGGATCACTCCCTAAAGAAGGACACTACAATTGGTAGAGGGTCAGTGGAAAAGTGGAAGAAGCTCAACAAAACAGGTTGACCCACTGGCCACAGCAATGAGCTCAAGCATAGCCATGAGGATGGTGCAAGGGCAACTGTTTCCTTTCAGTTGTACATACAGTCACTGTAACTTGGAACTCATGGTACGTAAATAATAATAATAATAACAGAGAGAGCCAGGCTTGAGTTATATTAGGAAATACAAACAATTAATAATGTAGAGAGACTAAACACATAAATTATTGCATTATGAACATCGGAATATCAAAAGATTTCAAGTACTTGATCCAAAATCATAAGGTACAGCACAAGTTGTTACAAATTACAGGTGTTAATGTCAAATGAATTTGCATGATAAACTACAATGAACAGTGTAGGTATGATTATTTAACAATGGATGATATGGATGATTAATCTCTATTACAATGATTTGGTGATAGTGAAAGCCACCAAAAATATTTCAGAATAAGGCAGATTTTCTTTTTTAAATTTCATTCGGGTGTTAAGAACGGAATAACATGTAACTATACTACAAGGCACTTAGGTCTTGTGGAAAGACTGTATAGTTGGAATAAGTCAAAATATATATACACAGTTATGCATCACTTAACATTCATGATATATTCTGTAAAATAGGTTGCTACATGATTTGGAAGGGAGCTCTGGTAGCATAGTGCCTAAGGCACTTAACTGCTAATTAGAAGGCTGATGGTTCAAACCCACCAGCCTCTCCTTGGAAGGGAAGTTGGGCAGTCTATTTCCACAGTGATACCAACTAGGAAACCCAAGGAGGGCTCACTGTGAGCCGGATCCGTCTCGACAGCACATAACAAGAACATGATTTGGACATTGTGAAAACACCCTAAAACCTTATGGGAGCCCACTTCCAGTTATCTTCATTGCTGTTACTATTGAACTTGTTGGTGAAGGCCAGAATAATGGACAAGAGTGGCAGTGGTAACTGAAAGAGTGGTGTCCTCAATGGCTCCAGGAAAAGTGAGTGTGGAGGGAGCGGTATAAGCCAGGTCC
>NW_006922302.1:93353-95095 GCF_000298275.1 Orycteropus afer afer | reverse complement strand
TTTCTTGATTTTAAACCACACATTATCCCCTTGTTCTATTCAAATGACTGCCTCTTGGTCTATCTACAGGTTCTTCAAGAGCACAAATCAACATTCTAGAATTCCCACTCTTCACTAAGCCACACAATTGAATGCCTTTCATAGTCAGTAAAACACAGGGAAACATCTTTCTGGTATTCTTTGCTTTCAGCCAAGATCTATGTGACATCAGAAATGATATCCCTACTGCCATACCCTTTTCTGAATCCTGCTTTCATTGGTAGCAGTTCCTGTCAAAATATTGCTGTGACCATATTTGAATTATCTTCAGCATAATGTTTCTTGTCTGTGGTATTAATGATACTGTTAAATTTTTTCTTCATTCTCTTGGTAACCTGTTTTTGGATTGCATACAAATATGGATCTCGTCTAATCGTTTGGCCAGGTAGTTGTCTTTCAAATATCTTGGCATAAATGAATGAGCACCTCCAGTGCTGTATTCTTTTGTTGAAACATTTCAATGGGGATTCCATTAATTCTTAGAGCTTTGGTTTTTCACCAGTTCCTTCAGTACAGCTTTGACTTCTTCCTTCAATACCATTGTTTCTTGACATATACTATCTCCTGAAATGACTGAATGTTGACCAATTCATTTTGGTACTGTGTCTCTAGATATTCCTTCCATTTTATTTTGATGCTTCCTACATCATTCAATATTGTGCCTATGTTATTGTTGTTGTCATGTACTGTCGAGTCGGACTCGACGCATAGCGACCCCTCATTGGGTTTCTGAGGCTGTATCACTATGGAAGTAGATTTTCCAACCTTACTTCCAAGTAGTGGCTGGTGGGTTTGAACCACCAGACTTCTGGTGAGCAGTCAAGTGTCTTAGGCACTATGCTAGCAGAGCTCCCATTGTGCCCATACAATCCCTTAATATAATCCCTTAATATCACAGCTCAAGGCTTGAATTTTTGATTCAGTTCTATCACCTTGAAAAATGCCAAGTGTGTTCTTCCCCTTTGATTTTCCAGCACCAGGTTATTGTCCATTTCATTATAATACTTTATTTTGTTTTCACAAGCTCCCTTTTGGAATCTTTTGTTTAGCTCTTTCACATCACTTAGAGCCACTCCTCGGGAGGAAGGTTGGGCAATCCTACTTCCATAGTGATACTGCCTTGGAAACCCAAGGAGGGGTTGCTATGAGTCGGGGCCGACTCGATGGCAAACAACAACAACAACAACAAGAGTTGCTTTAGGTCCTTTCCATTCAAGAGCAAATTTTAGTCTCAACTGATATCCATTTTGGTCTTCTCTTCTTTTCCTATCATTTAAATGACCTTTTGTTTTGTATTCTCCATGTATGTGTCATTGGTATCATCCCACAGCTCTTCTGGTCTTTGGTCACTTGTGTTCAATGCATCAAATCTCTTCTTCAGATGGTCTCAAAATTCTGGTGTGATATACTAAGGTTATATTTTGGCTCTCATGGACTTGTTTTAATTTTCTTTAGCTTCAGTCTAGACTTGCATATGAACAATTGATAGCTGGCTGTTGTCCTTGTTCAGACTGATGATATTAAGCTTGTCCACAATCTTCTTCCACAAATGTTGTCAATTTGATTTCTGTGTATTCCATTTGGCCATGTCCCCATTTATAGCTGTCACTTAGGTTGTGTAAAAAGTATTTGCAATGAATAAGTCATTTGTCACACCAATTTCTATAATGCAATCTCCAGCATAATTTCTATCTCCAAGGCCA
>NW_006922302.1:85252-92453 GCF_000298275.1 Orycteropus afer afer | reverse complement strand
AAGCATATGTTTCTCCTTATATTTTGGCTTCTTGATTGCCTTGCAAAATCAACTCCTTGAAGAATTCAAGGAAAGTTATGAACTTGCAGGTTACTGGATGATACTCTTAAATAGCAGCATCAAAATTGTTTGCAGTTCTCTCCATACCAAGCCAAATCTTTCATTTTTGATTTATCACTTTTAATTAAACCTCAAAAAATATTCAGAAAATGCTATTAACAATCCAAATGATTTTGTGAATTTTACACATAATTATTTTGTGTTTTTTTTTATGTAGCATGGTGCTCTATCTACATTGGAGGAAGGTTTACGGAGATACGGAATTATGTTTTCAATGCCTTAGTGTATTTTGTTCATCTTAGATTGTTAAGGTCTACAAATGCAATAGCAATAAGGGGAAAATATCTAGAAAAAGAGCTAGAGAAAAAGGGTGGGCTAGGAGAAAATGCAGCTGCTGTTGTCTATAATTTTTAAAATTACTATTGTTACTCATTTAATCTCTTCCTAATTTGTTACATTTACTCCTGATTGTGTATGAATGAAGCAGAAGGAGTTCATTAACTAATTGCCTATCTTTGTATTCAATGTCTTCTCCCTTCCCAAAATGTATTTATTTAGTTAATTGTGGTTATGGGACTGGATGTTTGCAATTATGTGTCTCAAATACATATGTTGTTGTTGTTTGCCGTCGAGTCGGACCCGACACATAGCGACCCCTCATTGGGTTGTCGAGGCAGTATCACTACGGAAGTAGATTGTCCCATCTTCCTTCCAAGGCGTGGCTGGTGGGTTTGAACCACCAGCCTTCTGGTTAGCAATCAAGTGCCTTAGCCACTATGCTACTAGAACTCCTCAAATATATATAGAACACACTTTTCTAAAACAGAATTCACACATCTGGGAGTCTCCTTTCATCAATCTTTATAGAAAAGAAAAAATAAGATGAGAACAAATACTTCTTTCAGGAGCAATACTCACATTTTTTGCCAGGAAGGATGTGATCATTTATGTGACTTTATTCGTTGTTTTTTAATAGTCTTGCCTGTTGAGAGAATATCCTAAGCAACATTTTACTTTCTATTACTCATTACATTTAAGTGAATTTACTGTGTGTATTTAATTCTGACAATTTTTTGAAGAAATATGGCTGTTTGCCAGGATAATTAACTTCAAATTTTGGGTGATACAGTACAAGTGATAAACTTATCCCTGAAGCAATGGAAATGTAGAATAATGAAATTACACTGTTGTTTAAGTGTTTATAGTGGCTCCCTTTAGCTCTTTCTGTGAGTTTCTAATGAATATTTTAAGTGAATTTGATGGTTTACTGTTTTATTATTAACATGCTCCAATTTATAATTTGTTGGAAAAGTAACTGTTTGTAGTGGACAGTTGTACTGTACTTGGAATAAGGGGCATCAATTACACAGCTAACACTGCTCTTCAACAGTGATATGCATTAAACGGGCAATATGGCCTATGAGGAAGCAAACAAACTTGCTTAATTTAAATAATAGTTATACCATAATTTATAGTCTCCCAAAATCACACTGACATACTTATAACAATAGCAACTCATTCAAATATTCCAAGTTTTCCTGCCCCCAAGAAACATAATTATAATCAATAGATTCAGCATATTTTTTCAATAAATGAATCAAATTTTTAATAAATGGGAGTTCTGGTAAGAAGGTGGAATAAGCAGACACACTACACAGATCCTCTTCAACAGAGAAAAGGGGAGACAATTAACACAGATACAGAATATAATCCTGGAGCCCTAAGTTTTGAAAGGAAGGATATAGAAGTGGACTAAATTCCAACTAGCAGAAGAACCTGCATGAGAACACCAAAAAAAGGAGTGATCCTGACAGCACAGACAGCTTGGATATTGTCACTGGGCATCAGGACTTAAGAATTAACCTAAAAATTGGCCCTCTAGCCCATGGGCTTCCCTGAGGACTGCAATGGTGGACATTGAATACAAGGGGAAGCAGTGAAGAGGGAGATGGGCTGAGCTGTGGACTTTTGCCTGTCCAGAGGGCAAAGCCAGTTGAATGTTTACAAATTGTAAACCATTTTGCATATTTAAAGCAACAGTATTCTCTCAGATTCCAGGGACCTAAGAATAGGCTTCATGTGTGGAGAACCAAGAGGACATTCGAGACTCCAATGACTGGAGAGGTGCTATATTCCCCTCCTTACTCTTATGCCCTATACCCTTTTGGTGAACAGAGGTGTGGCCATCAGTCACTCCACCCATCTTCTGGGCTGGAGGAATTCTACCCCAGTCTTGGTGCTCTGACAGAGCCTGGGTGCTCTGGCCTGCCCTGCCCAGAATTTTTTTGTCCTTTTTTTCAGTTTGTTTCTGTCTATTTTAAAATCATTAAAATCATATCATTATTATTATTACTTTGTTCATCCTTTTTATAAAATTATTATTGTTAATTCTTCCCTTCCCAAGTTCTAGTTTTCAGCTTTTTCTCTCTTCCCTATTCTTGGTTTCCATATTTTCTTTCTCATGGTTAATTCCATTCCTTTTTTTTCTTTGAGCATTTTTCCCTTTTTTTTTCCCTAATTATTCTCCTACTCTGCCTCTTTTCTCTGATTCCCTTCTCCCCAGATAGAATGGGTTTCTTTCTTTCTTTCCTTTTTTTTTTTTTTTTCCTCTCTTTTCTTCTTTGGTGATTGTGCCTGTGTGTTTATGCAGTGTGTTTTTCTCCACTTGTTTTTACTCTTTTGATGGTTTTTCAATTGTTTCTTTTGTCTAATTGAGTGGGAGACACCAACCATACCCATATGATGCAAACACACACACAACTCCTGCATCTCCACTTACTGAGTGAGAGCCACCACTTCCTTTTCCAACAACTGGCCAATGATAAATGACCATCAAGAAGAGCCTGACTCATGCTTACCTGCTCTTCACAAAGAGCTAACAGATCTAAATGCAAAAATATCACAATATCCAGAGACAACAGATAATCACTGTCCACACAAAGAAGAAAGATGATAAAGTGGTAGAAACAAGAGAGCAGGATACAGATCCAGAATACATTCCTGAGTAAGAAGGAGCATTGGAACTCCCTGATAAAGAATTCAAAAGAATTATATTGAGGTAACTTCAAAGGATTGAGAGACAGATAAAGGAACACACTGACAAAATTAAGGAAGACAAAGGAAGGCAAAACCCTAGAACAATTTCAGAAGAAAATACAAGATCAAAATGACAAAATATATGAAAAATTATAAATGATACAAAATCTACAGAAAAAAAATCCAGAAGATTAACACTAAATTTTCAGAAATAGATAACCCATTGAATGGGCAATAAAGTAGGATTAAATCAATGGCAGACAGAATTAATGAGATTGAAGACAAATACCTGGATTATTTGGGAAGGGATCAATCAGAAAAGAGGTCAAAACAAAATGAAGAAAGCCTAAGGTTCATGTAGAATACCATCAAAAGGGATAACCTATATGCAATTGGAATTCCAGAACAGAAAGAGAAAAAGAAAACCATTGACAAAATTGTCCAAGATTTGTTGGAAGAGAACTTTCCTAATATGATGAAAGACGAGAATATATTGATTAGGGAAATCCAACAAACCCCAAACAGAATAGATACCAAAAGAAAATCACCAAGATATATCATCATCAAACTCATCAAAACCAAAGACAAAGAAAGAATACTGAAAGTATCACGGGAAAAACAAATAAGTTACCTACAAAGGACAACCAATAAGAATAAGTTCTAATTTCTTAGCAAAAACCATGCAAGCAAGAAAGCAATGGGATGGTATATATAAAACCCCATCAGAGAAAAATTTCCAACCAAGAATTATATAGCCAGCAAAATTGTCCCTCAGATATGATGGTGAAATTAGAAAATTTCCAGATAAGCAGAAATTAAGGGAATTTGTTACAACCAGACCAAAAGATACTAAAGGGAGTCTTTAGAACAGAGAGCAATAATAGCAAACAACAACTGACCATTAATACACAAGATGACACAACCCAGGAACCAACACATCTGTGGAAGTATCCAATGTAAAATTAGCTTACAAGATTATAAGCAGGGAACCAGAGACATCAATTGGCAAATGAGGACAACTACAAACCAAAAAGAGGGAAAAATAGAGTAGTTCTAAAACTTCTAAACAGTGAGGAAGTCAAGAGAGTAGAAAGATTGAGTGGACTTTTTGAAATTTGGGGAGAAAATTATAAATCACAGGATAACCTCAAAGAAAAATGACAAAGCTTCACATCACAATAAAAAAGAGGACAAGCACAAATTTTAGCAAGTCCTAAAATAATAGCAACAAAGGAAATGATAACATGATTCATAAACAAAATAAACTCAGTACAGAAAATAATATGGAACAAAGAAACCAAGGACACAATGAAAAAACACATAAGAAAATTACAGCAACCAATCCATACATGTCAATAATTACACTGAATGTCAATGGATTAAATGCACCACTCAAGAGACGGAGACTTGCAGACTGAATAATAAACATAACCCATCAATATGCTGTCTACAAGAGACACACCTTAAAGACAAAGGCAAAAATAGACTAAAAATCAAAGGTTGGAAAAAGATTTATCAAGCAAATGGTAAGTACAAAAAAAAGCAGGAATGGCAACATAAATTTCTGATCAAATTGACTTTTACACAAAAAACACCATAAGAGACAAGGAAGGACATTATATAATGATTAAAAGTCCAATTGAACAAGAAGATATAACCATAATAAATATTTATGCACCCAATGAAAGAGCCCCAAAATACATAAATCAGACTTTAACAGAATTAAAAGTACAAATAGGTGAGTGCACAGTCATAGAAGGAGACTTTAATCCACCACTTTCAATGAAAGATAGAACAACTGGAAAGAAACTCAACAAAGACTCAGAAAAACTAAGCAATACAATCCACCAACTTAACCTTATAGATATCTACAGAACACTTCACCCAACAAAAGTACAATATACATTCTTTTCCAGTGCACATGGAATATACTCCAGGATAGACCATGTGTTAGGCCATAAAGCAAGCCTTAATACATTTTAAAACATTGCAATACTGCAAAGCATCTTCTCAGGTCACACTGAGTTAGAAACCGACAATAGGAAGACCAATAGAAAAAGTGCAAACACATGGAAACTGAACAACACCCTCCTCAAAAACGACTGGATAATAGAAGAAATAAAAAATGAACTTAAAAATTTCTTGAATCAAATGAGAATAAAAACACAACATACCAAAGTCTTTGGGATACAGCAAAAGCAGTGATCAGAGGTCAATTTATAGGAATAAATGCACACATCAAAAAAGAAGAGCCAAAATCAACACTTTAAACCAACTTGTCCAACAGTTAGAAAAAGAACAGCAAGAAATGCCAGCATTCACCAGAAGAAAAGAAATAATAAAGACTTGAGCAAAAATCAATGAAATGGGAAATAGAAAAAGAATAGAAAAATCAACAATACAAGAAGTTGGTTTTTCGAAAAAAGATTAATAAAATTGGCAAACCACTGCCAAATTTAACAAAGGATAAGAAGGAAAGAATACAAAAAAACCTGAATAAAAAACAAAATGGGCAACATCACAACAGAACCAACTGAAATAAAAAGGATAATATCAGGATACCATGAAGAATCATACTCCAACAAATTTGAAAATCTGTAAGAAATGGATAGATTTCTAGAAACACACTACTTACCTAAACTAACACAGACTGAGGTGAAAAAGATGAACAGATCTATAACAAAAGAGGAAATTGAACAGGTCATAAAAAATTATCAAATAAAAAAAAATCCTGGCTCAGATGGTTTCATTGGAGATTCTACCAAACATTTAGAGAAGAACTGACACCAATCCTACTCAAACTATTCCAGAACATAGAACAGGATAGAATCCTCCCAGATTCATTTTATAAAGCAAGCATAATCTTGATACTAAAACTAGGCAGAGTTATCACTAAAAAAGGAAAACTACAGACCAATATCCAACATGAATATAGATGCAAAATCCTAGCCAATGGACTCCAACAACATACCAAAAAAAAAAATCATGAAAATAGGCAAGTTAATCACTAAAAAGGAAAACTACAGACCAATATCCAACATGAATATAGATGCAAAATCCTAGCCAATGGACTCCAACAACATACCAAAAAAAAAAATCATTAGGACCAAGTGGGGTTCATATCAGGTATGCAAGGATGGATCAACATTAGAAAAACAATCAATGTCATCCACCACATAAATAAAACAAAAGAAAATAACTACATGATCATATCAATTAATGTATAAAAGTCATTCAAGGAAATACAACATCCTTTCTTGATCAAAACTCTCAGCAAAATAGGAATGGAAGGGACATTCCTTAACAAACTATGCAAAACCAACAGCCAACATTATTTTCAATGGAAACCATACCCTTTGCAAACAAGAACCAGACAAGGATGCCCTCTATCACCATTTCTATTCGACATTGTATTGGAAGTTCCAGCCATGGCAATAAGGCAAGAAAGGGAAATCAAAGGCATCCCAAATTGATAAGGAAGAAGTCAAACTCTCCCTATTTGCTGATAATATGATCCTATACCAAGAAAACCCAAGAGACTCAGTCAAAAATCTACTGGAACTAATTGAGAGATTTAGCATAGTGGCAGAATACAAGATCAACATCCAAAAACCAATTGGATTCCTTTACACCAGCAAAGAGATTGCTGAAAAAGAAATAAGGAAATCAATACCATTTACAACAGCTCCAAAAAAAAAAAAAAAAATACTTGAGAATAAATCTTACCAGGGTCACAATAGACCTGTACAAAGAAAACTATAAAAGACTACTTTGAGAAACAATAAGAGATCTACATAAATGAAGAATATACCATGCTCATGGATAGTAAGATTGAACACTGTGAAAATGTCAGTTCTACCCGAAGTAATCTATACCTTCAATGTAATCCCAATTCAGATCTCATCAACATTCATTAAGGCTATGAAAAAAACAATCACTAACTTTGTATGGAAAGGAAAGAGACCTCAGATAAGCAAAGCATTATTGAAGAAGAACAAAGTAGGACGTCTCACACTCTAAGACCTTAAAACCTACTATACAGCCGCAGTAGTCAAAACTGTCTGGTATTGGTACAATAGACACATAGTCCAATGGAATAGAATTG
>NW_006922302.1:69325-84378 GCF_000298275.1 Orycteropus afer afer | reverse complement strand
AAAAAAAAAAAAAAAAGAAAGATAAAATCTTGTCCCAGTACTAGTACACTAGTAGCAAAATTCAACAAGACAGAAAATAACAAATACTGCTGAGGATGCAGAGAGTTTTGGACTCTCATACATTGCTGGTGGGACTGTCAAATGATACAACCGCTGTCAAGAACAATATGGTGATTCCTTAGAAAGTTGGTATTAGAATTACTGTTTGACCTAGGCATTCCTTTACTAGATATGTATCTTAAAGAAGTGAGAACCAGGAGAAGAACAGATATATGCATACCCATGCTCATTGCAGCACTATTTACAGTAGTCTAAAGATGGAAACACCGAGATGCCCATCAACAGAAGAATGAATAATCAAACTATGGTACATACACACAATAGAATACTATGCAACCCTATCGAATAACATAGAATTGACAGAACACTGCATAACGTAGATGAACTTGGAGGACACCATGCTGAGTGAAATAAGTCAATCACCGAAGGACAATATTGTATTAATCTGTTATTGTAAAAAAGTCAAGGAAAGGTTTCTATATGGAAGGAAATTTTCTTTGTTGGTTATCATGGGTAGGGGGGTAGGGTAGGGAACCTTGTTAGGTAGAGATAAGTATTGATTTGGGTGAAGAGAAGGGCAATGTACCAAATTTGAGTAATCAACACTGTGGCATTTAGGAAGAAGAAGAGCAGAGAGGTATGTGGGAGGTACAGACAGCAAAGATAAACCCTTTTGTACATACAGTACTGCATTGTCAGAGAAGGCAAACATTGATTTATGGGCAGATAGATGGGAGGGAAGGCTGAACTGTTAGATATATCCATGTAGTGGGGAGTGTGCCCAAGACCATATATACGACTGGCAGATAATGTTTCTACAAGTGTGTTTGTATGTTCTGTAAGAATTCCCAAGTATATAGCTGAGCTTACAGTGGGCAGGATTGTGGTCACTTCTTGGCCACAGATAGCTACCCAGAGGGAAAAAGTAGTTGGAGGTGTGGGCTTGAGACCATAGTTGCAGGGAACCTCAAGTTCAACTGGCATAACATACTACACAAAACATTGTTCCACATCCTACTTTGGCAAGCAGCGACTGGGATCTTCAAAGCTTGCAAATGGCCATCTAGATGCAATGATTGGTCTCTCCTCGTCCAGAACAAAGAAGAATGAAGAAAACCTAAGACACATGGAAAAAGTAGTTCAAGTGACTGGTACACCATATGATCCTCAGCCTATACAACTATGACAGCAGAAGAACCAGATGGTGCCTGGTTATCACTGTCAAACACTCGGAGGGGGATCTGCGTAGGAGATCCTGGGAGAACAAAACTCAAAATCATAAATAAAATAAACAGTTTTGCTAGGATAGAGCCTGATAGAACCAATGAGACTATGGCCCCTCAGTGCCCTTCAGGTCTGGAATTGAACCCACTTCTGTCACTTCCAGCCAAACAAAAGACAGTCATATGAGCTGAACATTTACATTACTTAGATACACTCCTTGGAGAGATCAATTATGGGAGAATAGAAGGGCTGTGTATGCATAGGGGGACAGCTTGGGGGGGCAGGAGTGCATGGAGGGAAGGACACAGGGAAGAGGTAACTATGGGGAGTAAGTGGGAGGGGAGCTGCTGCTTTGTGTAAATTATAGTCAATGTCAGGAGATAAAGTGTATGTGAGCTGCTTTATGGAAAGTGAATTTGCTGTGTGAATTTTCATCTAATCACAATATATTTTTTTTTAATTAATAAAGAAAAACTGATGAAGTGAGCTAGTGACTTATTTGTGCTATTCTAAGTGGTAAAACTACCCATAATCATGTTAACTGACACCAAGTTGATTCTGACCCACAGTGACCCCATGTGTGTCAGAGTAGAAGAGTAGGCTCTAAGGGACATTCCAGAAGCAGATGATTGCTAGGTCGTCTTCTTCTTCTTTTTTTTTTTTTTTCAGGTGCCTGTGGATAGACTGAAACTTCCAGCCTTTCAGTTAGCAGGGAGCATGTAAACAGTTCGTTCCACCTACCCACCGTACGTAATGAAAATAAACGTTTTCTTCCTAAACTATGTTCCTCAATTCAAAAGTGGAACCTCTACATCTCTAGTAACTATATTAACCTTTGCTTTTTACTATGCAGGTAGGATAACTAGGCAATTATTGATATAACTCAATGATGAGCAATGATGCGTTTTCTATCTTTAGCCAGAAATTTTCCTTAATTAAAATAAGAGAATGATTTGATGATAAATATGACTTGGGTGGGCATGTGAGGAGGGCATTAAGAATGGTACATTGCAATTTAGCTGACCATCTTCCCCAAAATTTAACCATTATAGTAAAGATGAGAAGATCTATTTAAAAGTAAAAACTGGGCTGGCCATAGTCCATTATATTTCATATATTCCATTTATTAAGAGCTTCTTGGATGAGGAAAGTGAATTTGTTGAAAGCAAGTTAGATATTAGAAATTCATTCATATAATTATTCAGCAATAATAATGAATCCCTTTTTCTGGTCACTGAAAGAGCTATAAAGTACAGGTAATCTCAGCCTGTTTTGACCATTTTAGTGGTAGTAATGAATGAGGCAACTAATAATAAATCTATAAACCAGTAATAGACTCATCAAACCACTACATAAATCAAGGTGTTGCCATCAACTGATGACAATCCCTTGGGTTCCAGAGTGGAACTTTGTCATAGGGTTCTTGTACTGGTGATCTTTCAGAAGAAGATCACCAGAGGTTTCTTTGAAGCCACCTCTGAATGGGCTCAAACTAACCTATATTTAGGTTAATAGCCCAGTGTTTAACCATTTGTGCCACCAAAGTATATTATTAATGCTGTTAATAAGCAAAACAGAACAATTGAATTTTGAAGAAGATTAGAGGAGAAGACAAATGACTACTATATGAAGGATGTTCCAAGAAGCTAAGAACATCATTAGCTACAGTCTAAGTAAGTAGAGGGCCATTCTAGGCAGAAGAGATAACATGACCCTCAGGCAGGAATAAGCATTATCAGCTGACAAATGCTGATAGTGCTTTCTTGGTTATCAGAATGAGTCCTCTTTCCCTTGTAAGTCTTCAGGTCAGTGATGTAAAACTGGTCTTAGTCAGAAGTTGTTTTGCAGCTCCTCACACCTGCCCAGAAAGATTTACCCTACTCTCTTTGTGGAAGTGGGTACACTCAGGCCTCTCAGACCACTAAGATTGTCTCTGCTTCATTTTTATCTTAGTTACTTCAAACTCCGTGTCTCTCTTCTCAAGGTTGCTTGCTCCATAGAGTGCAGTGATTAGCTGATACAGGCCGTGGGGGTAAGCCTTATACACAAAGGAATACTAAGCAGAAAAACAACTAAAGGAGTTACTGTCTATGAAAGTGTCAGCTCTTCTATTTACATTGAGGGAAGGAGAAGGAAAGAACAAATAGAAAAATAATCTTTGTTATTGATGTTTGCTTTAATCACAGCTGTCAGTCTGTTATATGTCCAGAATTCCTCATCTTCTCTGATCCTTCAATTGTGGCAACTTTGCCCCATTCTATAGGGTCAATGGCAATGGATTTAGTTTGGTTTTGATAGGTTACAAGAGATCTTGTGACACAATGGTTAAGCAATTTGGCTGCTAACTGAAATAAGTGGGTCTAACCCACCAACCCCTTTCTGAATGATCATCCACAGCCTTGAAAACTCTATGGGGGCAGTTTTATCCTATCCTGTCAGATCACTGTGAGTCAGAATCTATTTAAAACAATGGGTTTTTGGTTTTAGTTAGGTTGATGAAATAACCTGTGTCTCAATTTCCTTATCTCTAAAATGGTTATACTTACAGATGTTTCATACTTAGAAGTACCTTTTAATAAAAATATTATAAACAATATGTGGTAAAAAATAGAATGTACTTAAATATATATAGTTTAATAAATTATATAGCCTATTTATATGCTAATATGAATTAATGTTGTCAGATAGCCTGGAGTCAGTCTGCTACTCATGAAGAACCATGAACAATGTAAACAAACACAGACGGGTTCTGAGCCATCCTGGTCCCGAGGTTCAAATGTGGATGGCATGATTTTGACTCATAACATTGACATTCGGTGATTTTTGGAAGTAGATTGCCTGGCTTTTCTGCCTGATAAACCTTAGTCTGGAAGCTCTGGTGAAACTTGCTTATCATCATATCAACGTGAAATCCCCCAGTGACAGACCATTCATGAGTTGTATAGTAAGCAACTGAACCCAAGATTCCAGCATGAAAGGCGAGAATTCTATCCCTGAACCTTCAATGACCTCAAAATATGAATTATAGCTGTAAGAAAATAATTTATCCCATGAGAACATATATATCATGGAATAAAGAAATATGCAAACTGTACAATTTTTATTCACATTATTCTCTCATTTTTGCAAAACCAAAAATGGTCTGAATCTACTTTAAGTCTATGCAACTTTAAAATCCTATGAATTACTTTCAAGACAGACCAAGTGTGAACTTAACCTGCCTATCTGGACAGAATAAAGCTAAATTGTTCTATACAAGTCTGATCTTCTAACTCAAATATAAGTAACATTATTGAAGCAATGCACTGAACTATCCACAGACTTTGACTCCTTCAAAAAAGAAATAAGTATAATTTTTCATTTATAGGCATATATCAGAAATAAGAACATAACATTTTAGTCTGATTTTTTTAAGGGGAAAAAGCTACAAAAGAGAACTTTCAAAGTTTGTCAATATGTAATCTTTTACGTATGAAATTGAAAAACTTATATAGTGTGTGATTTATGTGTGTGCATTGTGTGTCTGTATCATGATTTTATTGTTTTTTTGTTTGTTTTGGAGTTTGTCATATTCTTCTTTCAAATAAAGTCAATGTTTCCATTTTTTGTTTGTTTTCATTTTTGTTTGTTTGTTTTTTAATGATATATGTTTTCTGGGCTGGGTCAAAGCTCAGTAATTGCTGTTGACCCTTTCACTGACCATAGAAGAAAACAGGGCAGTAAAATCAGGCAAGCTATTCATCTGAACATTTTACAGATTCAATAAGTTGCACAATAAAAGAATTCCATATAACAATTATGCCCAAAGTCTCAAGTAATAGAGAGTTCAGATCAAATATCTATGTGAATAATATAATTCTCTGCCATGTTCAAATTATTTATCTAAATAATACATTCAAAACCAAGCATCCTAATAAAAAATACAAATAATGTATCTAAACACAAAAATAACATTAAAAAGAAAAGCTAATGAGATATTACTCAGAAATTTTACTGAATTTTCTTAATTCTCTTTACCTTCTTATGGAATTGTATTGTTTATGAAAATTAAAATAAAATATATATTGATTTTTAAATTTTCATGAATAAGATAATTGTATTTTCTTTAAAAAGCATACTTATTAATATTTTATATTTAATTGGTAATTTAAATAGTTACACTACTACAAAGAGGAAATATTACTTGTACTAATACATAGGAAATTGAATAAAAATGCATATTTTATAAAAATGTAGCTTAAACACACTACCAAAACATGCTTATCCAAACCCAAAACCATTTTCTTTCCAAAATTTTGACTGATTGATCAGAACTTCAAAAGATTTAAACAATGTTAACCACACATTTTATTTGCATTGCCTGTATACATATAGACATTATATATGCAAATGTATTCCTCTATCTTACATTTTTAAACTCTATTTACTTTTTCATTATTGATTTAAAAGGGAAAACACATTAGGTTCTCTTGTGCTAACTTGATGATAATAATAACAATATTATCTGAGGTAATAATCAATTTCACTCTGTTAGTAGAGATTATTAATTGGAGTTAGGGCCACCAACCTGCACATGTACTTTATGGTTGCCCTTGTTTAACAACCTAATCAAGCAGCTCATCACTGCCTGACATGTGTTAATCCATATATTAGATGTGAATACAACTTTACTTATTTCTTACTTTACGCAATAGACGTAAGTGAAATCTCTGAGAATTTTTCCTTTAATCTAATATTTTCCATCTTAATTTCCTTGGACTATGCCAAACTCCTTTGAAAAATACTATTGCAAATAATGAGAAACCATATACATTTTTTGTTTTTTTAATCCAAACGGGTAAATATTTCCTAAACTGCACTTTGTAGACGTTGATCCCTAAAAAGCTATTGCTTTCAAGTCAGTTTCAAATCATAGTGTCTCTATAGGACAGAGGAGAATTGCCCTATAGGGTTTCCAAGACTGTAAATCTTTATGCAGGTAGACTACTACATCTTTCTCCCACATTAGTGGCTAGTAAGTTCTAATCGTAAACTTTTCAGCTTTTCTATTCGCAGTAGATCACTTAACCACTATTTCACCAGAGTGCCTCAGATAGTTGGTAGTAATTCAAATAACGTATTGAAATAGAAAGATTCTGAAAACATGAAAACAATTTGGTGAAATATCACAAAAGAGAAGTGAAAGGTGATATATGTCCACTATAGGAAAATTACTATCAAAATAATAAGAAAAAGAGAAATTCAGTGTGTTATCTTGATGGCATACATTACAAAACAGACTAATAAAGGATATAGTGATTCTTTTTTTTCAAGCTGAGAAAATACTAATCAGGTATTCTGTGTAATTTTTGAAGTTTTATGTTCAATGCTGGGGAGTCAGATCTGACTCATAGAAACCCTTCCTTGGGTTTCCAAGTCAGTATCACTACAACAACATCACTACGGAAGTAGTTTGCCCAATCTTCATTCTGAGGAGAGGAAGGTGGGTTTGAGCCTCCAGCCTTCTGGTTAACAGTCAAATAATAATAATGCCTTAGGCACTATGTCACTGGAGCTCTTATTCAATGTAAAAAACAAATTAGAAGTCCTCTTACCTCTCAGCATTCATTCTTTGCTATGAAGTTGACCTTTAATTCATTATTTACTCATTCATTGACTAATTCAAATTTGCAAACTTTTCAGTGTCTTCATTTCTCAAGTTCTGTGCTAAGTGCAATCAGAGCAAAACATGAGTAAAATTAGAAGAGTCACAACTTTCACAGAGTTTGGGTTCTAGTATTTTCATTATATAATTACAATTATAGTGCATTCACAATTAAAATTGAATTACCTGGCTTAACAAAAGGGCTGATGAGTATACATAACAAAGGAAACTGACCTAGTTGGGAAAGAGGAAAGGAAAAGGTAATTTACTCTGATAAACAAACCCCAAACTCATATAATAGATTATATGTAAGAAAAGATTATTTCATGCAAATAGACAAGCAAATAAAAAGGCCTTCTGTTAGAAAGGAATGATACATAAATTAGAGACAAATTGAAGGCAAGATAATGGCAACTGGTAGGGAAATTGTGGTATGCTATAGGGTTATAGAGGTACATCTATAATTAAAATACACTCAAGTATATATTAGGGCATATTTAAATGATTTGTCTTTATCCTAAGAAAAAAGACAGACATTGATATGTGTTAGCTGGTGTGCAAACAGTATGCTCTCATCTGTTAATCAAAAGTTTGGAGGTTTGAATCTACCAAAAGCAAGTCAAAAGAAAGGCCTGGAGATCTATTTCCAAAATTCAGCCATTTAAATCCCTGTGGAGCAGCTCTGTTTTGATATAAATGGAATCACCATGAGTCAGAGACCACAGTTGCTGGTGGTGATGATATAATATTTTAATGGCAAATATTTTATTTGCAATTGAAAAGAATCTGGCTATCAATAAAACTCCAAACTATACCAAAAAGCCCAAACTCACTGCCATTTTGTTGGATCTGACTCATAGAGACCTCTCCTTGGATTTCCGAGGTGGTATCACTACAAAAGTATATTGCCCGGTCTTCCTTCTGAGGAGAGGCTGGTGGGTTTGGATGTAATTTAATTATAATAGCCTTTCAAAACTGAAAGCAACTTCAGTAATTTTATAGGACTTTGAAAAACAAAGAAAGGGAAACTAAAATACATATATTAGTGATGTTATTAATAACTGAAATGAAAAATGATTATTATTATTTTAAATGAATACACAGTATTTCCAGGGTGGCAGTAACAAACTTGATCATGTATTCAAAAAAAAAAAAAAAAACTCACTGCTGTAGAGTCATATCTGACTCATAGCAACCCCTCCTTGGGTTTCCAAGGCAGTATCTCTAGGGAAGTAGATTCTACAATATTCCTTCTGAGGAGTGTCTAGTGGGTTTCAACCACCATCCTTCTCTTAGCAGTCAAATGACTTAGGCACTACACCACCAGAACTCCCATAGATTAAGCTTAGGCAAGATCAAATGGCAAAAGGCCATTGTGATGGTCCAAATGAGTCATAATAATAGCTTAGGACTGGTTTAGGGGCAGATGAGGAACGGATTATTTGAAGTAAATTTAGGAAATTAAATAAACAGGATTGTTGTTGATTGGGTTTTGGAAGTAAGGAAGACATTAAAGTCAAGAATGTTTTCTAAGTGTCTGTCTTGAGAAATAGGCTAGATATTCATACGAGTTTTTGAGATCAGAATGTCCTCAACATGGAACAGGTTATTGACAATGTGACTATAGGGTATATGCTTATATGGAGTGGAGGGTGAAGTTAAAACATGTCTTCAGGTCTTACACATGTTGAATATAAGGTTATTTGGACACATCCAAAAGAAGATATAAAGTTGGCAGAAAAGATATCAATCTGGACCTCAAATCAGTTTTGAAGGTATAAATTTGTCAGTAATCGCTGTATGGATTGTTGTTGTTGTTTTTATGTGCCGTGGAGTCGGCCCTGACTCATAGCGACCCCTCCTTGGGTTTCCGAGGCAGTATCACTACGGAAGTAGGATTGCCCAACCTTCCTTCCAAGGAGTGGCTGGTGAAAATGCCAGCTGTCTGGTTAGCAGGCAAGTGTCTTAGCCACTATGCTACCAGAGCTCCCACTGTATAGATAGATGGCTATATTAGTTTGCTAGGTCTTCAAAATAAGGTCAAGTGGGTGTCTTTAAATAACAGAAATGTGATAGTTAAGGGTGTATGTCAACTTGGCTGGGTCATGATTCTCAGTGATTTAACAGTTATGATGTAGTCATTCCCTATGATGAAATCTGATACAAGTTAATCAGTTCCATTATGAGATCTGCAAAGAGCAGCCAATCAGTTGAAAGATATTTTCCTAAGACATGTGTCTGGCTTCCAATATGTATGGATGTTCTAGCAAAGCTCTCTTGCTTTTTCCTTCATTGGGATACTACATCTGACATCTGGTTCTTTGAACTTGAACTAGTGGTCTTCCATCTTACCTGAGAATCTTGGATTCATCAGCCTCCATAGTCCATAAGCCAGGAGCTTGCCATCTGAGCTGAGATCCTGGTCCTCAGCTCCTGCAGATATGTGAATCAGAAGACTCCAGCCTGACATCTGACCCATAGATTTGAGATTTGCCAACCTCTTCTGCCTTTGATATAAATCCTTGAGATCTCTCTCTCTCTCTCTCTTTCTTTCTGAGCTTCACTGGTTTGTTTCTCTGGAGAACCCAGTATAAGACATTATCTGACAGTATTAGGGGGCTAGAAGTCCAAATCAGGACATTGGGTCTAGAGAAAGGTATTTCTTTGTCTCTATGAACCTCTAATAGCTTCTCACTGTCTTTGACAGTGCTGGGCTTGTGAAGTCATGTACATCCACCATCACATGGTATCCATATTAGCTCTGCTGTGTCTATTCTTCTCCTTTTATAAAACATAAATAAGAGTGATCAGATTCAGGTAAATACCCTACACTTGTATGGCCTCATTACTATAACAAGAAAAAGTTCTATGTCCAAACAGGGCCATATTTACAGATACAGGTGTGAGGATTTCAATATATATATATATATTTGGGAGCTCTGGTAGCATAGTGGCTAAGGCACTTGACTGCTAACCAGAAGGCTGGTGGTTCAAATCCACCAGCCACTCCTCAGAAGGAAGATGGGGCAATCTACTTCCGTAGTGATACCGCCTCGGAAACCCAAGGAGGGGTCGCTATGAGTCGGGTCCGACTCGACGGCACATAACAACAACAACATATTTTTTTTAAATAATTCAATCCATTAAAAAGAGGTAATTTTAACTTTATGTGTGGATGAGATTTTCTTTCCCTTGAGTTAATGGTCAACAGACCGAGCACTGAGACACTGCTGATAACTAGGTAATAGAGAACAAGCCAGAAATTAGACACAGGAGGAATTGGAAGACAGTTATAAAGAAGCCCAGAGGAAGGTAATGTCATGGACACTGGCAGAAGGGGATGTTTCAAGAAGGAGGGTTTTGTAATCATGATAAATTCTGACAGGAAGATAAATAACCTGAAGGTTTAAACATGGATTGGGTTTGGTATCATGTTAATCAGGGTTGAATATAGGGAAATCTCTTTTGAAAGATTGATATAAACTTATGCAGTAACATCTAGGTTTAGCCAACAATGGAAGCAGTGAAGCAAGGTGTGATTTTAAATGAACATAATTGTGAAATGAGGGAAGTAGATTGTTTTGGCCATCTAGTACCACTCTAACAGAAAACAACACAAAAACAGATTGTCTTCAACTAGGGATTGATTCTCTAGTTTAGGAGGCTAGAAGTCCAAGTTCAAAGTGCCAGCTCTAGGGGCTGGGTGAAAGCTCCTTGACTTTGGGCTTCAGCTCTACCTCTTGCCCATGAAGCTGGAGGCTTATTTTAACTCAGACAGCTACTGGCTGTTGAGGCTGACAAACCCAAAGTCATTAAGTAAAATGGCAGAGGCCCAAAATTATCAACCAACATGGCATGGCACTAATTCAAGTCCATTAACAGTCCCAAGATCATCACACAACATGGAAAGCCATTGAGATGAAGCCTTGGCCAAATGCAGCATGCAGACATCCCAATAGCTAGAGACTGTCCTCAAAGCTTCTTATATACTGGAAGCAGCCCACATACATAAAGCAGCTACTCAGCTGTTCACAGTAGATTCCACTATGGAGTTAAGTATTAGTCTCATCATGGAGAATAATTATATCCAGCTGCCCAGCCACTCACACTAGGCCCAGCCAAGTTGACCTATAACCTTAACCACCACAGTAGATGTTAAGAGAAAATATATATGAAAAGAGAGGAGAATACACCAAGTAAAATTTACAAATAGCAGACATAAATGGAGAAAAATAAATATGGAAAGACTCAGATTTACTTTTCAGGTAGCCTTTCTTAGAATATACAATATCAAAAGCGGTGAAAGTAGGAGAAATATGTGGAATAGGCAAAATGCTATAACTGAACTTAGCATGTCTCAGTGAAAGAGAGAAAAAAGAGACAAATTATAAACCTAGAAAGACTTCAGCCACAATGGGAAGAGAAGGTAAAGTCTTCAAGAAAATGTCTTTAAAACACAATGAAAAAAGCTAATGACACATTAGGACTATTCTATACCCAAAGACACACACACACACACACACAAACTAATGAAAAAAAAAATGCATTTAAAAGTTAGTGGAAATATATACTTAGAAACAAACACAAGAACAAAACAAAGTGAAGCAAAATAAAGAAGCAAACCAAAATACATAAATAATAAAACTGAGCCATGGTGAAAATGTGAAACTAAATATAAATAGTTCTTTCTTTAGTAATTTATGCAGTGTAATAAATAGAATACATTGGACATTTACAGAAGAAACATTGCCACTTTAATGTCACAGTGATAATAACTTTGGGACCAGAAGGAAGGAAATATAATCACAGACCAAACATGGTTTTCTTTTCAGCAAAGGGTAGTTTCATAATGATGCAAATATCTTGTGTTAGAAGTCTAGAATCATCATCCAAAGATGCAAATATTATTAAGTCAGGCACTGAAAAGTCAGGAGCAAAATAGAAGGAAAAAAGCAGTAGAAGACTTGGAAGAACACGAAAGGGAGATAAATACTTAACTAAAGACAGAGAGAATTAGGAAATGCTGGTGACATTTATAGAAACAAGAAGGAGGAATTTAAATATATTATCAAATTTAAAAAGTCAAGCAAAACTAGAAATAAAAATGTCAGGGCTTTCTGCTACACCAAAATATGTGTTTTTTGCTGGGAGGAACAACTTTAGTTCTAAAAAATGACACAATACAGAAAAAATAGGATAAGGGGAAGCCCACTCAAAACCATGTAACTCTGACATAACCTGAGCACTAACACCAACAGTGACTGGTACCTTGGGAGATAACTTAAACAGCTCAGGATTGAGGCTGCTGTAATGAATATTAAATATGCACAAAATAATAGATTCAGGATATTTGTTTCATAGTGGGGAGACATGAAGAAGGAAATGGAGTTTTGAACACAAGAAAAGAAACTTGCCATGATGTGAGGAAGCTGGGAGAGACATACAGTATTAATTTTCTTAAAATATAGCTGAAAGGGCTTCTTGCTGGCATAACTGTGAGTTAAGTGTTTTTTGCCTTCTTCCTGAAGTTATATTTCTACTTGTTCTATTTTGCTTCCCTTTACCTAGGAAAAGAAAGTTAAGTATAAAGAATTCCCATACTAATACTAAAATGATTCCCTTATATATTAATATCCCACAAACCAAATGATCATGTAAAGATACATATAATAGCTGAATAGATTATGATGATATATCTAGTGCCTAAACCACTTGACTGCTAACCAGAAGGCTGGCAGTTCAAATCCACCAGCCACTCCTTGGAAGGAAGATGGAGCAATCTACTTCCATAGTGATACTGCCTTGGAAACCCAAGGAGGGGTCGCTATGAGTCGGGTCCGACTTGACAGCACATAATGACAACAACATTTGTGAGAAAGTGAAGAAGAGATTGAGCAGGAAGATAATGGAGTTGATAAAAAAAAAAAAAAAAAGAAAAAGACCAAGACATATCACTAATAACACTATTAATTAAGTAGATCAAGGGAATTGTGGGTTAAATAATTTAACTTTACCCAAAGAATTTGGTCTTTCTCCTTTGTTCCTAATAGATAACCTCTAAAACCTTGGGATTTTCCCAGAGACAAAGTGTCTTTGACGGGAGTTCCAGGCCATACTTAATCTAACAGTTTAAGTGATTGAGGTGACTGACTCAGGAACAGGATAACCATTCCAGACAGATCCACCCTGGGATATCAGCTGACCTCAGAAGAAACCCAAAACAAACAAACAAAAAACTCACTACTGTAGAGTCAATTTTGACTCAAAGTGATCCTTCTTTGGTTTGTCCAGGCAGTATCTGTATGGCAGTAGATTGTCCAATCTTCCTTCCAAAGAGTGGCTGGTGGGTTTGAACCGCCAGCTTTCTGGTTACCAGTCAAATGCCTTAGGCCCTATGCCACCAGAGCTCCTCAGGAGGGGGGACATAATTCAATTTATTATGCCTATGTACAGAATCTCCAATAAAACCTTTAGATATGTGAACTCCATGGGCTTCATGTTTGGTGATAGACATTGATGAACATGAAACGTTAAGTTCTTTGGGCTGTGGAAAGTATAAATGTGGAAGTGTCCCAGACCTTGCCATATGTGTCTCTTCATTTGTATCTTTTTGGTATAATAAAACTGAAATCATAAGTATAACACCTTGTGCTCTGTAAGTAGTCCTGGTGAATTACCCAAGCTAATGGAGTATTGGGAGTAAATAGGCCAGAATTAAGGAGGGTCCAGGGACCCTTGAGCTTATGGCTTGCATCCTGGATGGTAGAAAAAGTTCTTCGTATTTGTAGCTAGTTGATGAAAAGTGAAGAAAGCCCTAGTGGCACAGTAGTCGGCTAACCTAAAGATTAGTGGTTCAAACCCATCAACTACTCCACAGAAGAAAGATGTAACACTGTGCTTAATTAGAGATTACAGCCTTGGAAATCCTATGGGACAGTTCAATTCAGACCTCTAGGGTCACTATGTCTCAGAATCTACTCTATAGAAATGGATTTGGTTTGCTTAAAAGTGAGAGGGGACTCTGGGCACCCTCAAGCTTGTAACTGGTATCTGAAATCTTGGGCAGACTTCACAGTCTGAAAGACTATACATTTTAACTTGTGAGGTCTGACCTAGGTACAGGTGGTGACTATCCAAAAGTACAGCATTCTGTGACAACTTTTGTAAGCCAAAAGTTGTAGAGTCAAACAGTAATTATAATGAATGTATATGGGAAAAAAAATTTTGAGCTTTCCAAGATCAAAAAACAACCTACCAAATCATCCAAATAGCACATAAAACCTAAACTAACACTAACATACAGTGTTCACAGACATAACTGAAAGTTATAGTGGCTTGATGCTGAGATAATGGGTGCAATTCCTGGGGAAGGAGTTAGTCAACTCCACTCTCGATGCTCAGGTTGTGTGCTATGTCTCTAATGGCTTTCTACAAGACAAAGGGTAGTTTTGCTTTTTTTTTTTTTTTTTAAGTGAAAATCCTCTCCAGATTTCTTTCAGTTAGTGAAAAAAGATAATATTGGTCTTTTGCAAAACTGAAGTATGTAAAAGATACTTTGGAAAAGTGAGGAAACCTATACATTGACTATGATTTCTCTCTCTGAAAGTCTTCTTTACCTTGTACTCAGCTTTATCCTTGGAGCTCTTGTGACTCGACAGAGAAGGCACTAGATTTTCATCAGCCTAAAGGAAGAAACCTTGCCTTACCCATTGCCAACTCTTACAAGACAACTTATACAAGAACTTTTAACCTTGTCAATAAAAAGTGATGACACTAAATATTTGCAATATTCTTGGGAATATGAAATTAAAGTCACATGTCACTTAATGTCCACAATACATTCTATAAAATAGGATGTTATGTGATCTGCATACTGAGAAAACTCCATACTACATATGGGCAATCCCCAGGTTATGAACAAGTTTCATTCTTAATCTGTCTTCAAGTCAAATTTGTACATAAGTCAGAATTGGTAGGTACATTTCATATATAATGTTAGATAAGTGTTTGTCTTAGTATAATATATACAGGAACTCTGGTGGTGCAGTGCCTAAGGCATTTGACTGCTGACCAGAAGGTTGGTGGTTCAAACCTGCCAGCCACTCCAGAGAAGGAAGAAGGAAGA
>NW_006922302.1:58412-68829 GCF_000298275.1 Orycteropus afer afer | reverse complement strand
ACCTCTTCAGTGTTAATGATCTTAATTTAAATATTTTTAAAATATGCTGTAATTAAGTTCAAATTTCTAAGGAAATCTAAAAATGATTTAGACTTATTAAAGTGGCCAAATATTCCATAGTAAACTTTTTTAATATACAGTTTCAATGGGCAAATAGAGACTTTAAGATAATTTTACACTTTCGTTCACACATAATTATTTCTTTCTCTGCCTATACATTATCCAGTCTAAGTATTTTATGTGGTTTATGACTATGACCCTATAAATTAAGGTGTATTTCTACTTGAAGTAATTCCACTTGGGAATAAACAAGTCAATTGTGTCTATTTGTTAATTAAGTGAAGGGAGACTGAGTTTAGTAGTCATAAATGCATACTTCCATACATGTATACATGCATGCATACATACGTAACAATACATAACCTCTAATTTCTAAGGGTTTCCTTTTCATAATATTGGCCTCAGCTAGAGAAAAGGGCAAGTATTTTGGGAGCATCATAATTCTTCCTGTCCCACAGTTAATGAGGCACATGAAGCATTGACTGTGGTTTGATCATGCATATAGAACAGGCAACCAAGAGCAGGCACATTCTTCTCTCGCAATGAAACCATCTGCAGCCAATCCCAGCAGGTTTTCCTCCTGGGCTGTAAGCAAAAGGCAAGAATACAGATTGTTTCTCATTCTACAATTTTCTAGCACTGCAAAGTCACGATGCAAGGGGGAAAGCTTAAGTAAACATGTACAGATGTCTTTTCGCAGGTTATTTTCCATTCTCCAAATCATGACTTAGAGTTGTATAATTAAGGAGAAAAACATCTCAGAAGAAACAGAGTGCATTTTCATACATTAGAGAAACAGGGTCATGTGTGGAGAGATGCACATCTGCCGGGTCTTCATTTTAATCATTTATTTGATAGATATTTCTGGACAAACAGACTCAGCCATGAACAGATGTAGAATGTCTCTGTTAATAATCTGAGCTAATTGAGTCTCCCTTTTGCCATTTGCCAATTATCTATGGATCCAGATTGAGAGTTTTTCTTTCTTTCTTCCTTTTTTTTCTTCACTAAAAGATTATAGAAGCATAAACCAAGAGATCAGGAAGGATAAGGAATGCCATTATGATGTTACTGCAAGTGGGACTAGGTGCCAGTGTTTTCTTTCTGAGAGCAGTTGAATAGAAAAACAATTCAATAAACCTTCCTTAGTAAGTTTCACAGAAATTCTTGATTGGTTTTAAAAGTGTTTCTCCTTTTGATTAAGTGAAATAGAGGGGAGAAAGGAGAGGGAAATATTAAATGGAACATATTCGCTGTTGGAATATAGATTTTCATTGCTCTGACTGAGTGTTGGATAGAGATTTCCCCACATCTAATAATCGTTTTCTCAGTGGGCTGTAAAAAATTAGGAGATTATGTTTCTCATAATCAAGGCTCTATTTATCAAGGATACTACTTAAGAATTTCATTGTTATTGATAATTAGCACACATTATTCCTTTATAAATCTTGGCAAAAGATGTCTTTTTTTTTTGCAAAATGAAACATTCAAGAAAAAATAACACAGTTTCAGTTATTAGGTGATTATAATTATTTGACAGTGAAAGAAACAACTATTGGTCACCTTACAGCCTTGAAAGAAATGCAGCTGAAAATTTAACATGAACTCACATACAGAAAAGAGCAGCACTTATTCTGTATAGTAAGTTCATCAGACCTAAGCAGAACAAATCTCTGAAGGTCAAGCCTATTAGTGAAGAGGTAAGTGTTTCAAATGTAGGAAATATCAATGTACTTGAGAATTATGTACTAATATTATTGTTCAAAGACTGAAAGCGATTTTGGGAACACGGTGTTTTGTCAGAATGGTAAACATGATGAATTTATAAATACTTGAACCATGTTTATTGAACTGTGGAAAAAGGGAGTTTTCTTTTTTGTCTGAAAGTTTCACTGAACCTTTTGAAATCCGAATGAAGTGTGTAGATGTGTAATGTTTTAAGCTTTATGTAAATGCTAAAAATGAAGAAGATATTCAATAGAAAGATGAAATTAACATCCAAATGTGTAAAGTATTCTACAAGAAACAATGAAATGTACTCTTCATTTTTATATCTTTTTTCCTTGTCTGTCTCCAGATTGAAATATGAGCTCCTTCATCTTTCAATTTCTATCTCCAAACACAGTGTCTGACTCATAGTAGTTGCTAAAGAAACAGCTTATTGAGTAAATTGAAACAATCAATGGTAAATGTGGACAATGATAGCTTTAATTTTCTCCTCACACTTGGGGAATGAGTAATGTATAGGTACAAAGAGCAGAGAATTGACTATACACTGACTCTGAGTTTTTTCACCTGGATTTACATCTTCTTGAACTCCTTTAACATGCATTTGTGCCACAAAAGTAAAATGATAGCAGAAGCTATTGCCTGAAGAGTCTTTAAATAAATGGAGAAGATTCTGGCTTGGGTCAAGTTAGAATTCACACAGGGTAATATTGATATTTGTACATTCATTGCCTTTTCCCCTCTGGCTTGGATACTTAGGAACTCCTTGTTTTATGGAACTGAACATGATTCTACTATATTTTTCCACATGTTTTCCCAATTTCTTCACTTGTTCCCGTATTTTTCTCCTCCCCATCTACTGCCCTTGTTTTATTCTTTCCTCCCTGCTTTATATTTTTACGTATTTACATAAAGTTCCCATGAATATTTTTTCATTAAAGAAGTAAGATATATTTATGAATTCACTATGTAAATATGTATTCAGAATGTAGAATTAACATGTCCTTCATGAGAATGTGGCAAATGATTTTATCCAAGCTATTGGACTAGGGAGAGCACCTCAGATTCTCAGATACTCAGATAAGTATGTCTTTATATGTTAAATTTGCTTTCATCTTTTATAAAAACAAAAAACCAGACTCACTGTCATTGAGTTGATTGCAACTCATAGTGATCCCCATTGGGTTTCCAAGGCTGTAAATCTTTATGGAAGCAGACCAGAGTGGCTGATTGCTTCAAACCACCAACCTTTTGGTTAGCAGCCAAATACTTTAACCACTACTCCACCAGAGTTCCCATTAAACTTTTACAGAGAAAATTAAAAGTTATAAGATTTTACAGTTGTAATTCTTTTAGTTAGTAGAGGAAGTCTGAATCTGTCAGGAAATATTTATCTCTGACCGGTTAGTTTCCAGGTAGGCAGGGCAATCATTTGAGCTAATCATCTAGGAGCAAAAGAAAGGGAATTTGGAGCATCTATCCCTGGTTTGAGGAGCTCTGGTAGCATAGTGGCTAAGGCACTTGACTGCTAACCAGAAGGCTGGCAGTTCAAACCCACCAGCCACTCCTTGGAAGGAAGGTTGGGCAATCTATTTCCATAGTGATACTGCCTTGGAAACCCAAGGAGGGGTCTCTATGAATCGGGTCTGACTCGCTGGCACACAACAACATCCTTGGTTTGAAGGAGCCCTAATGGCACAGTGGTTAACGATTTGAAACAAAAGTTGGTGGATAAAAGATCTAGCGATATATTCCCATGACAATTACAGCAGAGGAACCTCTATGGGAAAGTTCTATTCTTTTCTATAGGGTCATTATTAATCAGAATTCACTCCATGGCACCCAGTAACAATCCCTGCTTGAGGACACGGGGTGGTTCAGTGGTTGAATTTCCACCTTCAATATGGGAGACCTGAGGTAGATTTCTAGCCAATGCACCTCATGCACAGCCGCCAACCATCTGTCAGTGGAAGCTTGTATGTTGCTATGATGGTGAATAGGTCTCTGTGGAGCTTCCAGACTAAGATGGTTTAGAAAAAAAGACCTAGTGACTTACTTCAGAAAATCAGTCAGTGACAACCCTATGGATCTCAAATGTCCAATCCACCACTGATCATGGGCATGTTGCAGGACTGGGCAATATTTTGTTCCTTTGTGCATGGGATCCCTATTTTTCAGGAGCTGACTGCACAGCCACTAACAGTAACAAAAACATCTCTGTCTTGCTATGAATAAACAAAGGGGTCATCCACTAATTTTATCTAAATTACATTGGGGAGGGTGGTTCTTTAGTAAACCAGTTCCCTGAATGGGAACAATAGGGTTGAGGATTTTAGAAAATAAAAGTAGGGAGGATTAACCATCACTGTTTTCTAGGTTAAGGAGCTCTGATGGTGCAGTAGTTAAATGCTCAGATGTTGTTGTTGTTATGTGCCGTCAAGTCGGACCCTACTCATAGTGACCCCTCCTTGGCTTTCAGAGGCAGTATCACTACTGAAGTAGATTGCCCCATCTTCCTTTAAAGGAGTGGCTGGTGGGTTTGAACTGCTAGCCTTCTGGTTAGCAGTCAAGTGCCTTAGGCACTAAGCTACCAGAGCTCCTGTTCAGATGCTAACAGGGTTCAGATAAAGTTCAACATTATCAAGGACAATAATCTTAGTGGTTTTAGCCAAATAAGATCTGAGAACATTAAGAACTGCTGCAAAAAAAGATGACTGTATTCACTATTGGTTGCATTTGACAAAAGGAAAAACTGAAAGTGGACAGTAAGAAAAACTCCCATTAAAAAGATGTGAGGGATTCCAGGAAAGTAGAGAGTATAGAGCTTGTAAATGCTCTTCCTTTTATGTCAAAGGAACAAGGGAAAGTTGATACTTCAAAATATAGGAGAAAAGCTCAAAAATATGATTTCAGTGGAAGACCTGATTTGAGTCCTGGGGCTTCACAAGTCCTTGAGACAGGACAGGGAATTAAACCAAGGGAAAGGTGTACTAAGCAACATTTCCTAAATAAAAGAAACATCACACAGTAGTTTATTCCAAAATATGTACCTCTATATCACATTTCATTCTGATTCTCTAATCCTGCATTCCTTACCATTTACTTACACTTCTTTTCTCTTAGACCCAGTAAGTTTAGACAATATGCTAAAACATTAGCCTCCTGAAAAGGGCTCCTGTGAGAATTGAGTGGCTAAGAAACACAAATAAGGATCACATTGAGTAGTTGCACAGAACAATGTTAAATAAATATTATTTTTATTATTGCTTTTCATGAGTTACTGATCAGTGAAGGAAAAGAAATTGTACTTCTGTGGAAAAGTACCTATTTCCCAGAGTACCCCTCTAGGGGTTATCTGCTTTTGATCCTGTGGGGACTCCTCTACTCTTTCACTGCCTTTGAAATGTTTTACAACACAGGAAATTGTAGATAACTGATAACACTGCAAAACAATTCTTGTTTATAAACATGCAACTAAATTTGATCAGTGAGAGGTACAATTCACTCGTCTTTGCCTCTCTGAAAGAAGCCAATATTTTTGTTTTTTGATGTTTTATTTTAAATCTACAAACATATTTCAATATTCCTAATCTATAAATGCACCACTTCTTGGATTCTTCTTCAAAATGGCTGCAATATCTTACTGGTTCTCTCATTAATAAAGCATTACATAAAATTTTTAACACAGGTTCATTTTCTATCTATATGAGAGTGACTGATGATTTTACTTTGAAAATTATCTTTAAATAGAAGTTTATTTTTAAACATAAATGTATTCTTAGAGGGTAAATAAAGTCTTATTGTTCAAATAGAGGTTCTATCTATTATTAATTTATGTGGTTGACCTTATTTTTGTCATTTTGTTTTATATTTCTTTCTTCAATTCCTTTTAAAAATTTTTCATAGTGATACTTAAACTCACCAGCTTCTCTGTGTGAGAAAGATAAGGCAGTCTGCTTTGGAAAGATTTGTAGCATTGAAAACCCTATAGTGCAATTCTACTCTGTCCTATAGGGTCACTATGATTCTGATTCGACTTGATGGCTGTTGGTTTGGTTTTTGGTAAGGTACTTTATAAATTAAAATTATTTAGTCATTGAAAACTGATGTTTTGCATTGACTTATGATTAACAACTGATGGTTTGCATTGACCAGTAATATATTTTAAAAATATAATTTATTGCTTAGTAAGTAAAGCACATAGAAAAGTTTACATAGGTTAGTTTACAGTAAGATGTAGGTCAAACACTAATAAGAAATATATCAAAGTAATATATATCAATTTATGAATAAATCAAAAAAAATTATTCAATTTTCTTGCAAAAGCAAAAATGTAATATTATTTTATATATGAAAATGATACAAACCTAACATCTGAATTGTATCATTTCATTATTTTTTTTTGTTAATGATCTGGAATCATATGTGTGAAGAAATATTTTTTCCTAACTATTTAGATAGACAATTGTTGTTTACAGAGAAATAAATGTCATGAACTAAATGCATGACCTTAATCAAGAAGTTTCACCCCAAGGTTCTCTGAAGAAGTTTCGATACTGAGCTATGGCATTCTCCCCGGATTCACTGTTCACCAACTCAAAGCGATTGGAGTTGGCATTTAGCTGAATGTGGAGCAAGAATAGACAGACTGCTATGCTGCTCTTCTGTTCAACAGCCTCATCACAAAGGACAGGTTCAACTTGGTGCAGGGTTTTGTGCTTGTCAGAATAGAAACTTACAAAAACATAGACAAATGTCATCATGAAAGCAGATATAGAACTTATAACCTTCATAGACAGGGCTTTGGAAAAAGAAGTCACAGGTTTCTGCCTTTTGACATGTCCCCATAAATTGGTCATGAAAGCTGTTTCCATGGTGATTTTACATTGAGGTATGACCTCTAATTCTCTTAGCTTTCCAGATTCATCTTCCCATTTACTGTAACCATCCAGATATCTGTTATTATGCATAATGTGGTATTTGGTTGACAAGGTTTTATTAAACTCATTTTGATTATCCAAATTAAAGAAATGGGGGCTGGAAATAGCTTGGTTGATTTCACTGTACCAAAAAAAAAAAAAAAAAAGACTAAGAAAATTGACCATTAGCTTCAGGCTCAGCTCATTCAAACTTGCTGTGAGAACTTGAGAATATAAAGTAACCAACCTATCTGGAATCAGGTTCCTGTTTCAGTAAATTTTTCTATGTCGCAATATTTGTAGCAAGTCTTCCAGGTTTAAAATAAATAAATAAATAAATAAAAAGAAGATGTAACAAATATGAATGGTTTACCTCTCCAGTGAATATTAAGTATGTTTACCTAAATTCCCCCTGAAAAACCATAAGTCGCATGCTGAAGTATTTCATAATAATAGTCATCAGAAAAATAAACAGCAATTTTGTCACTCAAATTAGAACAAAGAAACAAGCCATAGATAGCATTGAGAGATACATCGATTTAAACCCCATCATCATGTGTCTGAGAAAGTTGAAAGCTAATCAAATGTAATTTTAATGTGAAAGAATGTGTCTGAGGCCAAAGCTAAAATAATAACACAGAGAATAAAATCATCAAAATGGATATAAAACAACAATTAGATAAATGGAAAATACCATGATTCCTGACAATGTAAAAGAGATGATCCAGTCTAATAGCTGTATTAAGCTTAGGATAATAGAGTTCAGAAAGTCGTTTCATAGGGTTTTGGAGAATAGACATTTGCATATTATATTTGAAAGTGAAGCATACAATTGAATTGTATGAGTTCATTTACTCTCTTGTACTTTCTGATAAAATGTTCCCTTACAAACCATTTCACACCATTAATTATACATTTTCTGCTGCAGTATCTCTGATTCTTGTAGAATTTCACTAAAGTAGGAAATTTCAATGAGATAATTCTTTGGATTTTGTTGGTAAAAAAAAAGACACAGGAAATGAAGATGAATAATGGAAATTCCTCTACTTTGTATTGGAGATTGCTTTTATATATGTATATATACTTTGTGTTTTTCCTTAGACTGTAACACAGGAACACACTGTTATCTTTTTCCAAGAAAAAAAAAAAAAAAAAAGTATTGTAATCCCATGATGAGTTTTCCCTTGTCATATATTTACTGAATAGTTTAATAGCACTTATTGCCTTGGAAACATTAGTTAAGAAAATATAACTGGAACTGATAATAACCCAAAATGATGTACACATACTCATCTGAAGGGAGATCACCTTTCAACTGATCTTCCTTGTCCTTAACATTTAGTGGACTTCAGGAAATCCACTTGGGCTAAGGTAACTCTTTCTCTATTTATCCCCTCTTCTAGTTTTAGGTTTGCAAAATGTTAGACAGTAGTGGTGCTGATCAATGTGCATATGAATAGCCTATGGATCATGTAGAAATGTACATTCTGATTCAATACATCTGTGATGGGGCCCAAGCTTTTGGATTTGTAATGAATTCCCAGGTGATGTCAAAGTTACTGATCTGGTGAAAAAAAAAAAAAAAAAAAAGAAGCCTCAATGCAGTCAAATCAGATCTGACTCACAATGACCCCTCACTGCAGAAGCAGATTGCCCAGTCTTCTTTCTGAGGAGTGGCTGATGGGTTTGAACCACCAGTCTTCTGGTTAGCAGTCAAATGTCTTAGTCACTACACCACCAGAGCTCCCATACTTTGAGTAGCAAGAGTTAAAGGCAGGAAAGTATTGGTTTTTATTTTATTTTGATTTTCAGTAGAAAAGAAGAATATTAACTTTTCCAGCTTTCAGAAAAGTGAATATGAAATAAATTTAAAAGCTAAACAACAATAAGCACAATCATAATAATAATATATATTTTGTGAATGTAGAGCAAATATGAGCAGTGCTCCAGGAATGTTGTAGTCTGAGCCCCTGCTTACTCAGAGTGGGTAGACCTAGTTGGAGCGAGCAATAGAAATTTGCACAAAAAAAACACACAAACAAAACAACCAAGAAATAAAACCCAACAGTGTTGTAAGAACTCTTTCTGTTTTTCCCTCTGGGTTTACATATAAGACTTTTCCTCAAAGTCTGCAATTGGAGAGCTAATCTCAGATACCACAAGCAAAAGGAAAAAGGGGAATGTAAAAATTTACCAAGGTTTAACTGAATGGATGGCAAGACTTCTCAATCTCTGGCTCACTCTGTCAGAGATACTCAGGAGAATTGTATAATATGCTTTATAACCTCCCATCTGTCCACTATCTTGACCCAGAATAATCACTAAAAAGAATGTATTAGAACAGGGTAATGCTGTCCACAGTAAATCTGTCTGGCTGTCCTCATATCCTCAGGAATATATCTAGCTTTCTTTCAAACTTATTCTGTTTGGAAATGAAAAATAAATACATGATAAGATTATTAGCAGTGTTACATGTATAGAACAATGTTGTTACAGATTTTACCTTTTCTTAATAATTTAACCTAAGAAAAAGGAAAAAATTTTTTTAAGAGAATGGATTTAATTTTAAATGAGGTTTTGTGTAGAGCACTTAATCTTGGCAGATGCAATTTACTGTCTTCCACACATGCAGCAGTTGGCAGAGAGATTATATTTGTTATGGGGCAAGGAACATGCCATGTGATTTGCTATATCACATCAAGTAATGCTATTGTATGACACAGACATCAAATAACATCTTCCTTCTAACCATTCCAGCGTGTATGTGTTGTCAGGTTGAATGAGTGAACAGTAGCTATATATCAGTTTCATACAGATCTCTCAAAAAGTTCGAACATTAATAATATTACATGTTTCTTCTCAAATACGCAGTTTCTCATACATTTATGTTAAATTGAATGGCATTATGAGCTCCATTTATGAGCTCCATAAAGATTCCTTTTTCTAATGCATTTTTCTAAAATGCATTATCTTATTTTTTAAACCTTTAGAATTACAGTAACCTGCTACCATATTTTATTTGTACTCTTCCTGCAGTAATGATTTTAAAATATAAACAAATTATAAGAGCAACAGCAAATACAACTTAAATTTATGTAGCACTTTAGCTCCTTCAACAAATATATTTTTTGATCATATAAAATGTTAAAAACTATTTCTTGTATTTCTTTACCGCACAGAAAAAAGCAAAAAGTCTATCTTTTTCACCAGAGCAGTAAGTGTGCCACACTAAATACAGATTTTATATGATACAAGTCTGCCATCTACTGACCACCTTGGAACAGAAACCTACAGAATGACAAGAAGTCGTTTTAAGCACTTTGAAATCACTACTTACATTTTAAGTAGTATAAACTAATATTCTACATTTTCATCATGTTTCATTTTGTAATATTAAGAAAATCATAGCTCAATACAAAAACATACATTAAAATCTACTGACAGGATTATTTAAAGACAGTATGAGTAACAAGTTCAAATGCCTTTATATTCATTTCTATAATCACTAACACTAACACTAAATCTTTCCTGAGAAATGTGATCTTTAATGAGAATAAATCATGTGAAGTCTTTTATCTGTATGATTAACAAGCAATGAGGAAAACTTGCAATAAGGATTGTTGTTGTTGTTGTTATTTGCCATCGAGTTGGCCCCGACTCATAGCGACCCCTCCTTGGGTTTCCGAGGCAGTATCACTACGGAAGTAGGA
>NW_006922302.1:51642-54497 GCF_000298275.1 Orycteropus afer afer | reverse complement strand
ATTAAAGTTCAACAAGACAAAAAATAACAAATTCTGGTGAGACTGTGGAGAGACTGGAACTCTCTCTCATACACTGCTGGTGGCACTGACTGCAAAATGGTACTATCATTGTGGAAAATGGTATGACATTTCCTTAAAAAAAAATGAAAATCAAAATGCCATTTTATTCAACAATTTCATTACTAAGAATATATCCTAAAGAAGTGAGAGCAGAACACCAACAGACATATGCACACCCATGTTCACTGCAGCACAATTCACTACAGCAAAGAGATGGATGTGCCCATCAACAAATGACTGGGTAACCAAATTATGGTACATTTACACAATGGAATACTACGCAACATTAAAGAATAATGTAGAATACATGAATCACCATGAAGCATGGATGAATTTAGAGGACATTAGGCTGAGTGAAATTAGTTAATCACAGAAGGACAGATACTGACTGTATAAACTGTATGTGGTGTAAAAAGTCAAGGAAAGTTTATTCAGGGAAGGAAACTTACTTTGTTGGTTAACTGGTGTGAGAGGGAAGAGGAGGCGAAATCTCAGATCATTTCAGGGGTCACATTTTGATTTGAGTGAGGGAAGGGAAAAAAAGATAAAAAAATAATAAGATAAAATAATTTGCCAAATAATCATTGAGTTTATAGAATGGAAGGAAGATCAGGCCTTAAGAGAAAACAAGAGATAAAAGAATAAAGAAGGGATGTTGACACTGCTGTAAGTATTATGGTTTTGTAGCTTTCAGAAGTACCAGCATAAATGCAATGTTAAAGAGAAATCCAGCTATACCTTGTGGAATTAATTAGCAATTGATTTAGAGTAGCAATAAATGCATACTTCCTATTATGATTCTGAGGAATATTCTTCAGGGAGTAAGTATAAAATACAAGTGTAAGAAGATCCCACTGAAAAGAGCTAACTCAATTTTTTTTTTAGCTTCTAATTTAAAACTCTTAATGATAACATATCTACAGCATATGAAAACATCTAAAATAAAATAAGACCTAATGTTTTCTGAGTTCACTAAACACCCTGTGACATGGATTTATAGGGCGATTTTCATTAGATACAGGTGAAGTAGACAGTAGGGGAAGCTGACAAGTTTAACGGATTACATTACACCAAGTAAAATACAAGAAATATATTTATTGCTGAAACATGCTGGAGTAAAGAAGTTTATATTTTATTTAAAATCTAAGACAAAGCTGAGTAAGTCTCCATTCTGTAGCTATTTGTTGAGTTTTAATTGCATCTCAACTAAATCCAGGTCAAAGGTGAGGAATAATTTATCTTCTCGATCTATTTTCTCTACTACTTCAAAAAAATGATGGCTTTTTAAAAAGTCAGTTAAATCGAACAAAGATAGAAAAAAAGGTACTCTTCACAGTTGTTGAAGTTATTTTGAAGAATAGAAACTGAACAACTTCATGGGTCAGGCCCCTATCATTGAAATTTAAAATATATATTTTTAGTGCCTGCAAGAAAGTATTTTGTACAAACTTGTTATCAATTAGAGCAGAAATAGAAATTGATTGTGCATTTACATCCTAATCTGTGTATATGTCTCTTAACCTTTTTGACATCCGTGGGTCACAAAGACAATAATACTTAATGATAGTCATCTGAGTAATTGTGGAATGTGCATAGTGTATTTCAACAACTGGAATTGGTATCAGCGTTTATATTTCTAGGAATCTATTACATTTTTACTATGTAATTGAAAAGTATGTAAGCAACTCACATGTTTTATATTAAAATGAGCAACATGAACATCTATTTACGTATTTATCTTGCATTATCAGAGATAGATTTAAGGTGACCAGACAAATTTTAAGCATCAAATACCCTCATTTGAGAGGAAATCAAATAATATCTCCACAGGTCTCCTATGCATCTTAGTATAAAAAATATATTTGTATTGTTTTTCTTAAAGTGCTTTCCCCCTCAAAATTGTGAAAAATGCAAGCCTCATAAAACCAAAATGTATTTCCGGGGAAAAGTTCAGGCAAAGTTTTGCTGAACTACTGATTTTTTATTTTTTTTTTTCTTTTCAGACAGTTTCATGAGTTTTAAAGATGTTTAAAACATCATGTATGTAAGTCATACATGAATCACTCTTTTTACAACATCTAGTTGAGTGTGGTTACAATACTCATAAACCTTTGAAGGACAAAATTTGATATAGGTAAATATAGTACTACAACACCTATTATTTTAATCAGTTCACCACTGAATAATAAATAAAATTCTATGAAAATATCATTCCAGTTTTTTTCTGTCATCATAATAATCAAGTCTGACAAATACTGAGTTTTATTTTCAAAAGCATATACTGTTAGTTTTAGCTCATGTTTTTTTTATACAATGAGGGTGCAACTTAGATATAAATAGTTTAAAACTTGTTTATTACAAGTGTGCATTGTGAACATTTTATTAACTGTTTTTCATATAGCAAAAATATTGATCAATTAAGCATATTCATTCAATGCATTCACTCATTAATAATTTATTGAATATGTACTTTGTTTGCATTTCTACATTAGAAACTAAGGGAAAAAGCACAAAATTATTCACATCTAAGTGGTCTGCAATTTTATTGCAGAGATAAAAAACATGAGTGATTCTACAATTAAACATAATACTTTTCTATTTTCTCTATTAGCAGCATAAATAGAACATTCATTGAAATAAGTTGTAGGCTAAATGTTCAGAACCATTACAACCTCAAAACCTATTCTAATGCTTTTGTTTCCACTGTGTGAATAGCAATAAATATTTAAAGCTGATGAAAATTAGAAACAGCCTAATACTTCATTATTCTATTTTAATTTTATTTGTTTATCTAT
>NW_006922302.1:49670-51542 GCF_000298275.1 Orycteropus afer afer | reverse complement strand
CCCCCGCCCCGAGAATCCAGTACTTTGACTGGAATAATTTTATTTTATCTTATATAATGCTTTGACAGTTGCTGCTGGTTCAGGCAAATCCAACTCATGGACACCCCATCTATGGCAGAGTAGAACTGTGTTCCATAGTGCTTTCAATGGCTAAATATTTCAAAGCAGATCACCAGGCTTTTCTTCTGAGGTGCCTCCGGGTGAATTTGAAGTTCTAAAACCTTTCGATTAGCAGAAAGACAAGCTAACCATTTGTACCATGCAGGGACTTACCAGGTTTCAGTGAGTAAAAAAGACATAGAGGGCATTGATACGCCTAGCTTTATGCAATTTGACCCAGACAAAGGTATTTTTTCATCTAACAGGAAGTCTGGAGATCGGCAGTCTAAGTATCATGCATGGATTCAAGGATATCAGCATACAACACGGCTCCATCATCCAAACTTTCACATTCATGCATGTTTCCTCATGCCCCCAAGAGGGTTGCATTACTTCCAGCCTCCTGTCCCCATTCCAGGCTGGAAGAAGAAAGAAGGACCAGAACACAATAACAATTGACTTTTTAACTACAAAAGGAAGACATTTTCAGTAAGTGTGTGCTCACAATTCAATGTCCAAAACTACTTTATTAGCTGCTTCAAAATAGTTAGGGACTACTACTACTAATAATAATAATAATAGTTGAGGAAGACAAGGGAGAGGATAGTTTTTAGTTTTTATCGGGTAATAAATGAGCCAAAATGGAGGACATTCAACAACGAACATAGCGGAAGTAGATTAAAGAAGACTATGTGGATTTTATTTTTTCAAAATGCATTTATAAAGCTTTTTAATATCTAATCTAAAAAGCTATTCTGTAAAACAGTGGTGTGCAGATATACTTAACCTTTTCTCATTTACTCTACTATCCAATCATCTTTTCTCTTATATTTATTCTCTGATGGGCTTTTCCTGCTCATTATCAGATAGAAATGTCAGTAAAAGTCACAATAGCTTTCATATTTTTTAAATTTTTATTGTGATTTGAGTGAAAATTTACAGAGTAAATTGGTTTTCCATTCAACAATTCATACACATTTTGCTTTGTGATATTGATTGCCATCCCCACAATTTAACAGCACTCTTCCCACTACCTCCCTGTGTTTACCATTTCTATTCTTTCTTTTTTCCTAACCTTTACTGCCTTTTGAGCATTAGCCATAGGCAAATGATGCCCTTTTGGTCCTGTAGTTGATTGTTCTAAGGAGTGCATACCTCCCTGATGTTATTGTTTACGTTATGGACCTGTCTACAGCTTGGCTGCAAATTGAGCCATGAGAGTGAGTTCAGTACCAGGATTGAAGAGTATCTAAGGGCATACTCTTGGATGCTCTACCCATTTCTATTAGACCAGTAATGCAAGTCTTTTACGTTTTTAGGATTTTAAGTATTCACTCTTTCTTCCCCTGTCTATCCAGGACCTTCTATTTTGATTCATTTCAGATAGGTCAGGAGTGGTAGCTGGACATCATCTAGTTCTGGTTTCAGCATCCTAGAGGCTGGACTTCATGTGGTCCATTGGTCATTTGGGCTAAGTATTTCTTTGAACATTTGATTTTCCTCACTCTTCTCTGCTCTGTACAGGGAAAGACCAATAGCTGCACCTTAGATGGCCGTTTACAGGCTTTTTAGACTCCAACTGTTACTCATCAAAGTAGGATAAAGAATGTTGACATTGTGGATGATGTTATGCTAGTTGACCTTGGTGTGCCCTGAGACTGTGGTCATTAGCCTCCAGGCCCAGAGATAGATCCCCTCAAGTTGTTTAGTAAAGGCTAAGAAGCTTTCATTACTTTGCCCCCTGTATGATCTACTATACTCATAGATATATTT
>NW_006922302.1:47702-49570 GCF_000298275.1 Orycteropus afer afer | reverse complement strand
AGCCAAAACATATGCAATTTACTAATATATATGAAATAAATACGTTTGAAAAGAAAAGAGACTAAAATTTTCATTGAATTAAATGGATAGATGCTGATTGTATCTTTTGTTAAAAGATAAAAGCCAGTCACTTACGTATGGTCATTTATGTATGTTATCATTCTATCTGTATAAAACCTTTTCAATACATTTGCATTAAATTTAAATAGACATAATCTTCATATTTATGTCAACCCTCATCTTTCTGTATTTATCATGCACAAGAAAGTATACTTTAAAGAATTGTACCAATGTCTGTACCAAATTATTAATAGCAACTTCCAGTAGGATATAAGGGAAGGAACCTTTTTATATTAGGACATTACTTAAGAATAAATATGTCATAATATAAAATAAATTTCATAGGACCAACCATATTAAATTTCAGTCCCTTTTGTGTCATCAAATTCAGTAGTTAATTATATTTTATTGCATATTTCATTTTTTTTTTTCTTGAGAAGCTTAATTCCAAACAAAATTATGAGGATCAGTTACAGGAACATTAGTTCTTTAATATTGTGGATTTTGTTTTAAGATTTCTTTTTGTTTTAATGAGGATTCTTGGGATAGTGAAATTTCTTAACACATGTATGTGAAAGTTAAGAGTAAGTGGAATACAACAAATTTTTTTATTAAAAAGTGTAAGGCAAATTCTAAATTGCTGAAACATGAAATATGGAAAATCAACAAAATATCAACTTCTAATATTTCAGGGCCATTCCCTCCTTTGGTATGCTTCTAGATGTTGCCTTGAGTACTAAGGTGCCCCTGAACAAAGCCATGAATTTTCAATACTCTCATATGTATGCAAAAGCTGGACAAACCAAAAGAAGAAGAAATGCATTTGAATTATGATGTTGTCAAAAAATATTAAATATACCATGAACTGCTGGAAGAACAAACAGATCTTCTTGGAAGAAGTACACCCAGAATGCTCTTTAGAAGCAAAGATAGTGAGATATCTATCATACTTTGGACACATTACTTAGACATGCTTAACATGTTAGACATGTTATTAGGAGGAACCAGTCCCTGGAGAAGGACATCATGCTCACACTTGGTAAAGTAGAGGGTCCTCGAAAAAGAGGAAGATCCTCCACAAGATGAATTGGCACAATGGCTACAAAAATTGGCTGAAACATAGCAATGACTACAGGACTGGACAGTATTTCATTCTGTTGTATATCCCAAAGATCTGGAACTGAGTTGAGGGTACTTAACAACAGCAACAAATACAGTCTTTGATATTAAGAATAGTATAATGATGATGATTTTAAGTTACATTTTATAGGTCAAGTGTGATGGTGACTAGGGTGGGATTAAGAGTTATAATTTTTAAATTGAACATTTCATGAAGTAAATTAGAGGACTTAATAACTAGCTTCCTGGACCCCTTATTTTATAAGAAATATAAATGAAATGCTATTTTAAAAAATGACTTGACTTTATAAGTTATCATTATGTTGTTGTTGTTGTTAAGTGCCTGTTGAGTCATTTCCGACTCATAGCGACCTCATGCACAGCAGAATGAAACACTGCCCAATCCCGCACCAGCCCCACTATCCCTGCTATACTTGAGCTCATCATTGCAGCCACCGTATCAATCCATCCCATTGAAGGCCTCCCCCTCTTTCGTCGACCCTCCACCCTACCAAGCATGACATCCTTCTCCAGCGATTGGTCCCTTCTTACAACATGACCAAAATAGATGAGACGAAGTCTGGCCATTCTTGTTTCCAAGGAGCATTCTGGCTGCACTTCCTCCAGGACAGATCTGGTAGTTCTTTTAGCAGTCCACGGTACTTTCAGCATTCTTCGCCAGCACCACA
>NW_006922302.1:46803-47396 GCF_000298275.1 Orycteropus afer afer | reverse complement strand
ATGATGTGCTTCCATAAAGATTAAAGACAACCCTATGGAATAATTATCTACAGCACTATGGAATAGTTACATGGTATTACCATGAGTTGGAATAGACTTGACAACAATAATAATAACAAAAACAACATTATTATTTAAAATGGTTTGAGGCCTGGATAGGGTAATCACTGAAGATTGATGGGCAAATCGTTTTGATATGAACAAGGCTCCAAAATACACCAAAATGTTCTGAGGAGTTATAGTATAGATCATCCAGCTAACAAAGAAAACAGAAAATACTGGAAGATAAGATAGCTGTCTAAAATGTTCTTCAGTAATGCCCTTATGACTATTTAAGCTGTGGGTATGTAAAAGGGAAATATATTGCATCTTGGAAGCACATAGATGATGCAAATGGCTAATTCACTCAATTGTTAACTGAAAGGTTCGAGGTTCAAATCCACTTACAAATGTCTTGAAAAAAAGGCCTGGCAAACTACTTCCAAAAAATCAACTGTTAAAAATCTGTGGACCACAGTTCTACTCTGACACACATGGGGGCAAGATGAATCAGAGTTGACTTGATAGCAGCTGTTTTTTTTTTTTTTTTTTTT
>NW_006922302.1:37443-45288 GCF_000298275.1 Orycteropus afer afer | reverse complement strand
TTTTTTTTTTTTTTTCCTTTTAGATGCTTGTCTTAGTTATGGCAGAAGAGAGTTTTTCTAACAGTTTATCTAAATGTCCAGAATTTAGGAAAATGCTTTACTCAGATTGTCTCTTTAAATATTTACCAACTACATATACATCCCATATTTATGATATTTAGAATTTATAAATAAATAAATATGTTTTTGTCAATGGGAAACAAGGGCAAGCAAGTTGTATGTCTTGTTATTCTACTGCTAATCTCTTTGTGAAACTTTAATAAACTGCAGTCAAACCAATGTATGGTAAATTTAATACAGTGGAAGAGAATAAAACAACATGTGCCATAAAAATATCCATCACCAGCTCCATATTCTCAATGGCTTCTGCAAGCTGGTAATAAGGAGATATAAATGATTTGACTCTGCCAATTTCTAGTTGTGCAGCAAGTGTAAAATACAGGGATTATAAAATGCTCTTCTGTCACATATTTTGGTGGTGATTGGAGTATCTAGTGAAATATGGGATTTTATTCTTAGCACTTTAAGTTAATAACAATAACTGTAAAACTAATATTGTTCTTTCCAGTAATTGCCATCATCCATCATACTGCCCGAGTAATGCAGAAACAAATACGTGCCACTTTGTTTCAGTGCAGGCTCCCGGGTAAAACTACAGTATTATTACTGAGCCTTTTCTCCTTAAAACATTATTCAAATAAATTATATAGTAATGAAATCATGTATTTAAAAGGGCAAACAAAACTAAGAGTGTAATAATGATTTTATGTTTTACAGCAATCTTGACACCTACACCCTGACCTGGTATTCTGTAAGCATTAAGTTGTTATAAATACAGTAAAACTACTTATAAAATAGCAAGCAATGATAATGCTTTACCCAAATTATAGTTTCTTAAAATATACACTATTTTTCAAACAAAAAGAAAAACTCAGAATGTGAAATGCTCATCCCCAAGGTACAGAAATTTAAGATATCTTAATAAAAATATTTTATTTTATTTGAGTCTAAAACCACTATATTTTCTACTCTTTTAAAATGGTCAGATAGAATCATGAGGGAAAAAAAATGGAAAAGGTATAGAAAAGTATGCATCTTTTCTCCTGGTTAATGTTTATATTTTAGTTTATATCCAAGTGGAACTTTTTTTTGGCTCCAAGTATTGCTTCTTTTCTACTAGGGCACCAAATTAGTAACAGGTGAGTTACTTTTAATGTGCACTTTAAAAATAACTCACCATCATATCAAATGCCAACTCTAATATTCATTTGAATTTTTTAAGGTATCTTGGATGTTAATTCTCATTTCACAATTGCTTAAAGGTGAAAGGGCAAGTTGCTCTGGGAAAAGGTTTTTAGCTTTGTAAGAAAAGACCACTGAGTAAATTTAAGAAAGGAAAATGCAACTAATAAGTGATGGTAAGAGACCCATTTTCATCAGAATGGGCCTCAGGACGTAGTTTGAGAAAGGATCAGAGTTTGTGGAGAACTCAGGAAAACTTTCTTCATTGGTCCTCATCTCTTCTTTGCCTTGAGCATTTGCCATTTTCCCTGTTTGTTCAATATGATTTTTGTGCCTTATTCCAATTCCATGTAGTGGAAATTAGCTTTTGATTGCAGTCATGTTATCTGTCTCTAAAAAAAAAAAAAGATCCAACCCAATTAAAACTTAGGTTCGGTCCCCACTTCTGGCACAACCAATCTTAGCAGGAGTAGTTGCAGTGAGTGCACTAGCCTGTGTCCTCAAAAATTTTCTTCTGACCAAGATAATGTGTTGCTTTCTGTTTCCACAACTTAGGTCTCTTTGGATCTAGGTCTTTGTACCCATAAGGGAAATGTCCCATTAAACTGTAAGTTACAGTGTTCACTTAGTCACATTGGGCTTCATGTACCAAGAGATAAACAGGTAAAGAAAGGAATCACTATCTTTGTAAGGGTAATCAAGATAATGCTGTTGTTATATAATGCATTCAGAAAGAATAGTTCTGGCAATCAAGTGATCCACTAGGATATACAGTGGTACTTCCCTGGTTGATTGTGAAAATGAATGGGACAGCCACAGTGAGAAGGCCATGATGATCTGGGATTCAGATATATAAGTTATTGATATTTTAATTACCTCACCATGTAAATCACCTATACCAGCAGAGGTACTAGCTATGGATGAGTTATAGAAGAAGAGAATAATGAGGTCAGTGGTATAGAGACCAGCTAAAGAAGCTGGGGTTATAGTTTCATTCAACTTCATCTTCTATAATTTTACACAGAATCAGAATCTATAAACAGCTATATCCAGATAAAATGAGTTTCTGTTAAAAAGCAAAAGATGCAAAGGAGGAACTATAGTAGATGCTCTTTGTGCACTGTCAAGCTCCTACTTTCGAGACCAAAACACTTATTCCCTTGCTGCCAGGCGTATTGGTAAATGACTTCGGACAACTCATACCTGAGTCTCTACCAGGAGTTTCTTTTAGTCTAAGGAGTTGCCTTGCCCAAGGCCATGGCCCCTTCAATGACCAGCTTGCTACCAATGACTGGTGTATGGAGAGAAGTACAAAGCCTGACCCTCTTCTCTTTATCCATCTCTGAAGCACTCTCTGGGAAGCAACTAAGGCTTAGTTTGAAACAGTCTTTGAGCACACTTCTCCCTCTACTCAAGTCTGCTTTCCTTACTCTCTCAAGGGGATTGTTTCTGAGAACAAACTTAGAGAAACTCTTGCACAAAAATCATTATCTCAATGTCTGTTTTCTGAAAGTTCAGGCTGTTGGAATAATGCTACAAGAATCAAACAGTAGAGCACATATCTAGTCGTTACAGCCATACTGTATATGTTCACCGAATTCTGCTTCCTGCAATGTGTTTAATTGGTTAAATTATTGGACTTTTCTTTTTCTTACTGTTTGGTTCCATAAAATAAAGGCCTCATTAAGGAAAAGTGAGATAATTATAACAGGCACTTAACAGAAGAAATGGAAAAAGCAAGAAGCCAAAGAAAGTGAAGTCTTTATTATTATTATTGTAACTATGAATATCACTTCTGGGAACTCACTTCTGAAACCACAACAAATGGGAGTAGGAGAAGTTACCAGAAGAATAATGGAAAAATAACTAAGTGTCTATAATAGTTATTTCACTGTTTTTTTTTTAACATTATATGCACACATTTACATACAATTCATGTTATAAGAATATGTATGATTACCAATAATCAATTTCTTTTTTCTCAAGGTTGCTTAATTGCACTTCTAATAAATGAAACTAAATTAATGATACACCAAGAAAATGTATATTATATATACACTTATATATATCACAATGCATATCATAAATATTTAAATATGTATCTATTGCACAGTTTGATAATAACTTACCTCTTCATCTCTTTGTGTCATTATCTATTTATCTCTAGCAAAAGAAAATAATAAAAATATGAAGAATGAATATGCTGAGGATACGTGCCTCTGAAACATTCGTGTGAACCACCTTAAGTAAAGTGTGCTTTGCTATGCAGTAGATATACAAACCTGGACAGCTCTTTTCCTCAAGGAGCTTAGAGTCTAGTGGTAAAGTAGACATTAAATATATGAGCAAATAAAGCAATATAAAACTAGAAATTTAGAAAAGTGTTACTAAGATAAAGGGAATATGTCATGGTAGGAAATGACAAAAGCAGGCCTAATAAGAAAAAAAATGTTTGGAGAAGACCTCTTTGAGATGATGATATTTAAACTGAGATTTGAAGGATGAAAAGAAGCTGGCCTTCTGAAGATCCACAGAAAATTACTCCTGGCAGACTAAACAGCATGAAAGGGCACTAAACAGGACAGTTTTTGGCTTGTTTTAGGAACTGAAGGAGGATATTTCCTCTAAAGTAGAGATTGTGACTCAAATGCCTATTGGGGCCAGTCAGGTTAGGTAAATGAATGAAGTAGAATGGTGTCTTTAGTTGTATTATTTTCAAACAGATACACTTTGTTTGCCTATTAATGGAATCTTAATTGTATTCTTCCCACAGGGACACTCTGTGATTGCATATTAAACACATAGGAATATTTTTCACTAACACAAAGAAATATGCTCTGTCCTAATTTTTGTGATACACTGGTCCTCTGGGTCTATCTCTTGTTTTCTCCCTCAACTCTGCAAAACTGGAAACAGGGCAAACTAATGATAAATAGCAATGATGGTAGACCTCAGTATCAAGTAACAAAATGCTGGGAATCTCTGATGAATTGAGAGTGCACACCTCACATAAAGATCACAGTCACTATTTAACCCAAGTGATTGTGCCATGAATGAAGGAGAGCCAGAGTACCTGGAGGTTTTTTTTTTTTTTTTTTTTCTCTCTCAAAAGAGGAGTTTAAATATTTAAATATACATTTTTCACAAAGAATCCCTATATTTTTCAATATTTACAAATAATTCAAATTAGTAAACAAATATGTAACAGAGTAATTTGTGTCAAATGAGTGAAAAACAAACAACACTTTTCTACATTATCAAGAACAAGGAAGAGCCTGGAGTTTTACTCTATTTCATCAAAGTTGGAAGAAGCAAGAGCCTCACAAACAGAGATGAAGCATAGTTTATTACTCACACAATAGCAGTAGTCAGAGCGTCAGCATATATTGGTTCCTCCAGTTTCATTACTGACAGATCAATGCAAAGAGAAACAGATAACACCTGGTTTGTGTTACAGAAGACAAATCCTCAGCTTAGAAAATTCAAATATTTTATAACAGGCATAAGAAAAGCTTGCCATTTTGCTCAAGGGTAGGTGTTATTTTTATCTTCCAAGGTTTTAAACAAACGGAGGGAAAGACTATCTCTATTTTACCAAAATTTTCTCTATACAAATGTCCTTGAGAAGATTGCCTAGGACATACGATAGTTGTTGCCTCTGTTTGCAAGATGTGAACCAAAGAGATATACAGAGAATTGTCTCCTAACATCCCAGGCCTCTAATTTACAAGCTCTGAACTAAAGCATAATGAGTGATGGGGGTGGGGGGAGTTCATTTAAACAGATGTTTCTAGAAATGGGCAAGAGCCAGCTTGTGTAGGGCCTTATAAGCCATGTTAGAGAGTCTGTTTATTTTAATCATTATGAAAATCCACTGATGAATACTGAGTATGTCATGACCACTTTATTTTTCAAAAGATAATTTTGCTTGTTAGGTGGAAATTGGATTAAGAGGGATCATATGGATGGGATGGTCCTTGTAGGAAGCTAAAGGAGATGTCTAGACATGATAATCTGGCCTGGGTAGAGTGATTTCAGTAAAAGTGGAGGAAAGTGGATTGATGTATGATATCATCTAGAGGTTATATTTATGGACCTATTGACAAATGGGGAAGATAAAAGAGATAAATTGATTAAAGAAATCTCACAGATTTTGGCTTGAAAAGTTAGGTGGTTATTTAAGATTGTTTATTTATTTTTGTTTTCATTTTACAAGAAAACTAGTGAAGGAATGATTTCCAGGGAATATCCAAGAATTATGTTTCAGATACGTCATATATCATATGCTAACTAAACATTCATGGATAAAATAAAGTAGGCTGTTGAACAGAACACTTGAGAACTCAGAGATGAAAATTATCTATGCTATTACACATGGCATTTAAGCAAGGAAATGCAAATTGGATCATATCAGGAGAGATTAGTGAAAAAAAAAGACTAAGGATGAATTTCTGAATAAATCTGATGTTAAAAGTTTGTGGAGATTTTTGAAGGGAAGGAGATTGATAAGAAATTCTCTGTCTCAGAAAGAAAACTGAGACAGGACACAATAGAGAATAAGAGAAGAAAGTGTTTCTTTGAAGAAGATATCAAACACATCAATGCATTCAAAAAAAGAGAGGTGAGGGCAGAAATGTGTTCATTGGATTTATAAGCATGGAGGTCAGAAAGGAACACTTAAACTTGTGTGGTGGAAAGGAAATGAAAAATGAGATGCTGGAAGCAGAATATTGTTGTGTTGTTGTTATTTGCCATTGAGTCGGACCCAACTCATAGTGAACCCTCCTTGGGTTTCTGAGGCAGGATCACTAGAGAAATAGATTGCCCAAACTTTCTTCCGAGAAACAGAATATGCAGGTAATATTACTCAGAAATTTTCTATGAAGAGAAGAGGAAAAATGTGAAACAGAGCTTCAGTGGAATAAAGAACCAAGCATAAGTTTTACTTCAGGAAGGAAAAATGGATTCTTTTTAACTAGGCCTTATTTTAAAGGGTTAATTATTAATGAGGAAAGATATTGATAATGAAGATGGAAGGAAAACCAAATCATATAAATGTGATTCACAACATCTGTAGAGGGCTTGGGTTTGATTGGAGGTGGTACTCTTCCCTCACATTCATTAAAAAAAAAAAAAGTGAGAGAAGATAAATTCAGAAGAAAATATATTAAATATTTCAGCAAAAGGAAGGAGAAGGAATTTGTGCCTTTTATTTTCTCAATAATATAAGAGGTAAAATAATCAGTAGAGAACAAAAGGATAAGATGTTTGAGAAAAAAAAAGAAAAGGTATAATTTCATAAGTGTAGAAAGTGAGGGATCAATCTTTGTCATGAATCCACATGAGGTTGCATTCATGAATCTATAGTAACATCATCATCCTACAATGCGAGATTTTATGTGGGAATATTACATAGAATTAGTAAAACAGAAAAAAGAAAAAAAATGGATGTTGGGGTTTATCTATGGCTAAAATAAACCAAAAAACCAAACCCACTGCCACTGAGTTGATTCCAACTCATATTGACCCCCTTTGGGTTTCTGAGGTGGTAAATCTTTATAGAAGTTGATTGCCCTGTCTTCCTTCTGTGGAGTGGCTAGTGGGTTTGATCCTTCTGGTTAGCAGTCAAATACCTTAGGCATTGCACAAACAGAGCTCCATGGTTAGAATAGTTCCAGACAAACCAATCTGAGGAGAAGGGCACAAAAAATGAAGGATAGTTTCAAGGAAGTGATTATAATGATGAACTATGAAAATTTATACTATATGAAGAAAGATAAACAAAGAATGTGTTTGCAAGTTACCACCATTAATTTCCATCATCAGACAGTTTGAAGAGTGCTGAGTTAGGAAATGGAGAGAGAAATAATTATCAGAGACAAAGTTAAGGTTATTAGATGGAAGTCTGCATTGCAGAATGGAAGATACAGGCCATATTGGAAGTTTAGGAGCAGTGGTGAGCGTGAGGGTATGAAGTAATCTTCTGTCATGATGAAATTTAATTTTCAGTCTAGTAATCAATGGATTACTGCTCGGAAGTTTACCAAACAAACTTGGATGAATAAATGGATCTCTAATCGCCTTTAAGTGATTATCTTCCCCTTTCTAAATATCATCACCAAAAGCAAAATTAATCATTGAAAATCACCCTGCATAGGGCATTGTATTAGGACTTAACTGTCTGATTGATATTTCTGAACTTTTCATACATTATGGATTGAATTGTGCTCCCCAAAATACATTAAAGTCATGCATTTGTGAATTTGACTTTGTTTTGGAAAACAGTGTTTGTTTTTGAAGATATTGCCAGTTAACTTACAATGGATTAGGGTAGGTCCTAGTCCCAATCCTTCAGAGTGTGCTTTTTGAAAGAGAAGACCAAGTACAGAGAAAAATGTCACATACGTGGGAAGACAGCATAGAAAGATCTATCTACGAGTCAAGAAACATCCAAGGCTACCAGAAACTGAAAGAGACAAGGAATAATCTTCCCCATAGAGCACACAGCGGAGCTCTGGTAGCATAGTGCCTAAAGCACTTGACTGCTAACCAGAAGGCTGGTGGTTCAAACCCACCAGCCACTCCTTGGAAGGAAGGTTGGGC
>NW_006922302.1:35088-36373 GCF_000298275.1 Orycteropus afer afer | reverse complement strand
GCCAGACTTCATCTCACCTACCTTGATTATGCTGTCAGAAGGGACCATTCTCTGGAGAAGAATATCATGCTTGATAAAGTGAAGGATCAGTGAAAATGGCAAAGACCCTCAATAAGACAGATTCACAGAGTGGCAACAATGATGGGCTCAAACACAGCAACAATTGTGAGGCTGGTGCAGGACCGGACAGTGTTTTGTTGTATTGTACAGAGTCACTATAAGTCTGAGTCGATTTCATGGCACGTAACAAAAATAACCAGAGTACACAGATTAACAGCATAGCCCTGCCATTATCCTGAATTCAGATTTCTAGACTACAGAACTATAAGAAAATGAATTTATATTATTTAAAGCCACCCACTTTATAATATTTTGTTATAGGAGCCCTGAGAAATGAAAACAAAATACTTAGAAATATACCTCCTCTTATGCACTCTTTTTGGCTAACAATAACAACAAAAAAGCATTTCCTTTCACATGAGCTGGTATTTTTTAAATAATTGCTGAAAGTTAGGATGGTGGGCCAATTGGACTGCTAAAGTAGCAGTATCTGATGAAATGTTAAATTTTCTAACATCTTTATCAACGTGAAATTTTATTAAATTAAGAATGGGGCAAGTGGCAAAATTCACAAACAGGAGAAGAGAAACTAGATGAATGGGACCTTCTAAAAGTTAAATTTTTATGTGCTTCCAAAGACTTCTCCAAAAGAGTCAAGGGAGAGCATACAGATTGGGAAAACAGTATTTGGCAATAACATATCTGACAAGATACTTATCTCTAGAATCTATAGAAAACCCCAACACCTCAATAACAAAAAGATAAATAATCTGATTGAAAAATGGTCAGAAGACATCAATAGACACTTCACCAAGGAGAATATTATTGGAGGCCAACAAACACATGAGGAAATCATCACAATCATCATCAATTAGAGAGATGCAAATCAAAACAACAATGAGATACCATCTGACTCCACCACTAGTATCAAAGTTCCACAAGATAGAAAATAACAAATGCTGGCAAGGATGCAGAGAGATTGGGACTTTCATACATTGCTGGTGGGACTGTAAAATGGTACAACCACTATGGAAAGCAGTATGACGATTCCTTAAAAAGTTGGAAATAGAAATATCATTTGACCCAGCCATTCCATTAGTAGGTGTGATAGTTGAAGATGTGTCAACTTGGCTGGACTCCAGTTGTGAGTGGTGGTTCCCATGATGGATCACATGACTGCGTCCTAAGCGGCCGGTCAGTCTAGGGGGAGTTTCCCCAGGGGTGT
>NW_006922302.1:0-5522 GCF_000298275.1 Orycteropus afer afer | reverse complement strand
ACAGGAACTTGTTTTATAAGGCCTATGTAGTAGTCATTTCTGCTGTCCAGAGATGGGTTATATTTCAGGAACTTGTCATTAGAAATTCTGTTACAATTTAATATAAAATATGCCTTAATATAAACTATAAGGGCTCTGGTAGTATAGTGCCTGAGGCACTTGACTGCTAACTGGAAGGCTGGTGGTTCAAACCCACAAGCCACTCCTCAGAAGGCAAGTTGGGCAGAAGTAGATTTACTTCTGTAGTGATACTACCTCAGAAACCCATGGAGGGGTCACTATGACTCAGGTCTGACTCGACAGCATGTAACAACAACAAATATAAACTATGGGAGGAACTGTTTTGATTATGAAGACATTATTTAACAGCAATCTAGAATTTAAAATCAGATAAAATAAAGACTACCCATCTATTTAATAAACATTTAAATGCCTTTTATTTCTTTACTATGTATTCAGCTAACTGTGCACTGTAAACCTTAAATATTCCACAGCATTGTCCAAGGCACTTGTTTTCCATCTTGGCATAATAAATATTGCCTTGAATGTTATAGTAATTTTGGAATGATAGTTCTGAATGCTTCAAATTGATGGGGAAAAAAAAAGAAAGCTAAACATGGGAAACAAATATTCAAGAAAAGGAAAGAAATCTAAGCTATTTTGTGAAATTGAAGTGACTGTAGAAAAATAAAGAAAGCAATTTTTCATTCATAAATAAATGGAAAGAAGTAGATTATTTGGAAGATGTGCAATACTCTAAATACAATTATGACCTGTGCTCAATACGCAGGATTTGAGCCTCTGAGTGCTCATTAGAACTGATAAGGCCTTGCCTTTAAAAGATTCAATATCATGATGAGAACATTGCTGTTATTTTTCGAAGAAGAGAATGAAATTGTGAAATTAAGTTTTTTAAAGTATATTTGCTCATAAAAAATATGGAACACAACATTTACTCTGAATGCTTACAACTCTATACAAAACTATAACCTTTCTATAGATACCTGAATGCTGGCCTGCACTATCTTTTTATTATTATTGTTATTCTTATATTTGTATCTTTTGTCTTGGTAGTTTTAATAAGGTGACATCTGCTTAATTCTGTATACTATTTGAATTGACAAGATGTTCTTTGCTTAAGAAAAGTAATGTCCTTATTTGTGCTATTGCTTCTTTTCTAGTTAAATGTAAAAAACGATATAGAATGCTTCAGCTCTTGTGACTGACAGATTCGTTAAGGTGTGTGTTTCAGTCTGTGGAAGAGGGATTATCATTTGTTTCTATAAAGGTAAACATGTCATTTAACTAGGTCAGTAAATAGGCAGCTTTTATGTGAGTAACCTGAATCGTCCAACATTAGTAGGTAAAATATTCCAGTTTAGAAATAATAGAATTTACAGATCCATCATGAAGACAGCTGAAAAGAATGAATTGGCCATGCCATGGTTCAGTTTGGCAGCTGCATGGAGAAATACATGGAGTTACATATGTTCCAAAGAGAAAGAAATACTCATTTAATTCTTGTAAAGAATGACAACTTTTGGTTGTATATCATTTTCCAACTTTAGATTACTACGTCCTTCAGATACAAAAAAAGGACACTGAATCAAAAAAAATAATAATAATAATGAGCATGAACAATTAAATCTATCAGTAAGACGTTATGAACTGTATTATATGGGAACAAAGAGAGTCATATGTGCTTTCAAATTCTTTCATAGTCAGAAATTGTTACTGAATTCTGCATTATTAAGAGCAATAATGCATATCCTTCTTACTTAATGAACGTAGGGCTGAATATTACTCTGTGTAACCAATTAAACATACATTACATATTAAACACATATCACTTTTTTTTAAAGCTAGAAATTGGCTAAAGGTACTCGTCCTAATTTCTTATCTTGCACAAATATTTGTGAAGGTCAAATTACAAAACAATTAAGGTATGCATTTAATATCCTGCTATAAAATAATAGTCTGTAAGAGACATAATTTGTCAAGGGCCCTGTAAAACAGTTTGTTCTTAAAATTTTATATGACACATAATGTAATGAAAACTTGAGCAAATTCCATGAAAAAAAAAAAGTCTCTTTTATTTTCAAATATATGAACCCATAGCTAAAGAAAACTAAAGTTCATTTGTATTGATGTCCTTTATAATCATCTCTTTGACACCTTTGCATTCCAGTCAAATTCTAAGTACATTATTCTGTGGAGGGATTATTTTTATGTCTCTGGGTCAATAGAAAGCTTTCTGGTTCAAATGTTTATTTCACAGCTACTTTATACAGTGAATATTTTTGTTATGCTCGTAGCAGTGGAAATAGGAAAATGTGTTTGAGAAAAAAAAGTCTTAAAAATCAAAATAGTCTTTCTCTGAAATTATAAAACTAATCATATTAAGTAATTAACACTATTCTAAGGATTGATAGCACTGTCTTAGCTTTAGAAGAGAGGTTTGTGTGAATAAAATTCTTTATAATGTTTGGCACTAAAATCAGTGATGGTTAGTGAGAAACAATAACTTATACTAAAAAATATGTTAACTTGAGTCTAATTAAATATATGATTAGAAAAAATGTACTGGACTTGTGAGTCCCTGAAGGAATATATTCTTTTATTCATCTATTAAAGTTTTCCTATTATCTATCATAGTGATAAAGAGTATAATATTTAATATGCTTGGCTGTGAACCAAAACTTGGAAGTTTGAACCCATCAGGTGCTCTGTGGGAGAAAGATGTGGTAGCCTGCTTCAGTACATGTGAAATCTTGGGAACTTTATTGGGCAATTGTACTCTCTCCATTAGAGCTACTATGAATCAGTTTCAACTTCATGCTGGTGGGTTTAGTTTTTTGATTATCACAGTGAAAAGCACATCTGAAATAAACAAACAAACTCACTGCCATCAAGTCAATTCCAACTTACAGCAACACCCATTAAGTTTCCAAGACTATAAATCTTGTGTGTGTGTGTGTGTGTGTGTGTGTGATTTGGGTGATGGTTTACAGAATAAATTCATTTTCCATACAGCCGTTCATAAACATTTTATTTCATGACATTGATTGTATTCCCCATAATATAACAACTTTCTTTCTAGTTCCTCCCTGTAGCTACCTTTTCCCTGTGTTCTTCTTCCTATGCATTCCTGCCTTCTGAGCTATCTCTCTGTGCCAAAATGGCCTTCTGATCTTTTGTAATATTGTCCTAGTGATTTTATCTACCTGGTGTAAATGTTCACCTTATATGCCTGTCTATTGTTTGGCTCTAAGCCACAGGAGTGAGTTCAATTCCAGGCCTGATGGGTGACTAGGGGCAATAGTCTAGGGGTTTCACAATCTCCATTAGACAAACATGCCTGGTCTTTTTTTTATGATTTTGAGTTTTGTTCCACATTTTTCTCCCACTCTATCCAGGATCTCCTGTGTTGATCCCTTTCTAAGTTGTTGACAGTGGTGGCCAGGCACCATGTAGTTCTTCTGGTCTCATGGTCATATAGGCTGAGGTTCTATCATCCATTAGTTCCTTGCACTAAGTGTTTCTACACACATTTTTTTTTTTTTTCATTTTCCTTTCCTCTTGATGAGGAGAAACCAATTACTGCATCTAGATTGCTGCTTGCAAGTTTTAAAGACCGTAGTCACTGCACACCAAAGTGGTGGTGTTTTGTTATGTGCCACTGAGTCAGACCCAACTCATAACGGCCCCTCCTTGGGTTTCTAAGGCGATATTACTACAGAAGTAAATTGTCCATCCTTCCTTTTGAGGAGTGGCTAGTGAGTTTGAACCACCAGCCTTCTGGTTAGCAGTCAAGTGCCTTAGGCACTATGCTACCAGAGCTCCTGCTCACCAAAGTAGGATGTAGAACAATGTTTTTTTGTAGTATGATATGCTAATTGAGCTTGATGTCCCTTGTCACCATGGTCCCAAGCCCACAGGTCCAAAAATTCTCTCCTTCTGGGTGGTTGGTTGTGGCTAAGAAGTTATCATAATTTTGTCCCCTGTTAGTTCTACTTATATGGACATTCTTACAAAAGCTATAAACCTTTACGGAAGCAGACTGTGCCACCAGTTTTCCATGGAGCAGCTGGTGGGTTTGAACCCATCAACCTTTTGGTTAGCAGCCAAATGTCTTAACAACTACACTACCAGAGCTACTTGAAAAGCATATAGCCTATGCATAATGTTATTTGCATAATTAATTAGGATTTTAGAGAATTAAACAATTAAACAAATTTTACTGATCTATGGGAGCTCTAGTAGTGTAGTGCCTAAGGCACTTGACTGCTAATCAGAAGGCTGGTGGTTCAAACCCACCAGTTACTCCTCAGAATGAAGATGGGACAATCTCCTTCTGTAGTGATACTGCCTCGGAAACCCAAGGAGGGGTTGCTATGAGTCAGGACCAACTCGAGGGAACATAACAACAACAACAACAACATGTTTTATTTGGAGTTCTGGTAACAGAGTGCCTGAGGCATTTGACTGCTAACCAGAAGGCTGGCAGTTCAAACCACCAGTCACTCCTCAGACAGAAGGTTGGACAATCTACTTCTGTAGTGATACTGCCTCAGAAACCCAAGGAGGAGTCCCTATGAGTTGGCTCTGACTCAATGGCAAACAACAAAAACAATGTTTTGTTTATGGTTGAAAAGAAATGTCAATATTTAATGAGAGGAAGGAAAATTTAATTTTTAATTGTTTATGCGTTAAAATAATTGTAGCCATCAAAGGTCAATGCAGGAATATTAAAATAAATAAAATACTTCTAAAATATCTTGATTAAGAGTTGATGCTTTTGAGTTGTGGTGTTGGAGACGAATATTGAAGGTACCATGGACTGTGAAAAGAATGAACAAATCTGTCCTAGAAGAAGTGTGGCCAGAATGCTCCTTGAAAGGAAGAATGGCCAGAGTTCATCTCACTACTAAGGTCATGTTACCAGAAAGAGTCATTCTCTGGAAAAAGGATATCATGACTGGTAAAGTAGAGGGTCTCAAGGAGATGGGTCAACACAGTGACTGTAATCATGGGCTCAGGTATAGCAAAGATTGTGAGACTGGTGCAGGACCAGGCAGTGCTTCATTCATAAAGTCACTATGGGTCAGAGCTGACTTGATAGTACCTAATAACAACAACATTAACTGTATGTAGATAAGGTCATCTATCATTTTTTTGTGGTGCAATGAATTACTTAGTATGGCTCTCTAGCTATGATTTTGTGACTCCCACCATATGACAATGTGGACATAGGCAAATGTAAGGTGCCTGTGGCCCACCAAGGGTATTGGATAGCTTATTTACAATGTAAATAAGGTACATGGGGCCCTTGTGAGGTGGAACCATGGAAATAATGTGTGTGGAATCCTAATGTGGGGATTGGTCAATTTTTCCCCTCCACCAGGCTTAAAATGAGCCATCCCAAAGATCACAGCCAGGACTAGAATGAGTCCTTGGACCCAATATCCCTGCTCTGGACCTCTTGGGCAGAGAGATAGCAAACAGGTAGCAGGAGCAGAATC
>NW_006922301.1:1056384-1056843 GCF_000298275.1 Orycteropus afer afer | reverse complement strand
GAGTAGTGACTGGGATCTTAAAAGCTAGCAAGCTAGATGCAACAATGGGTCTCTCCTCATCCAGAGGAAAGAAGAATGAAGAAAACCAGAATTCATGGAAACACTTAGTCCTAGAGATTGGTACACCATCTGATCTGCAGCCTATATGACTATGAGACCAGAAAAACTAGATGGTGCCTGGCTACCACTGTCATCCACTTGGAAGGGAATCTATGTAGGAGATCCTTGACAGAGAGGGAGAACAATATGGAACCAAACTCAAAATCATTTGGAGGAAAAAAAAAAAAAAAGGTTGGGACCAGGTTTGCTGGTCTGACAGAGCCTGGTGGAACCACTGAGACTATGGCTGCTAGCTTCCCTTCATGTCTGGAATTGAACCCACACCTGTGGTTTCCAGTCAAACAAAATACAGGCATATGAGTTGAACATTTACCTCAAGTAGATACACTCTTTGGAGAG
>NW_006922301.1:1018747-1019727 GCF_000298275.1 Orycteropus afer afer | reverse complement strand
GCACTTTAAAAAACTCTTTTGCAGCAGATTTGCACAATGCAATATGTCATCTGATGTCTTGACTGCTGCTTCCGATAATGTTGACTGTGGAACAAAGTAATATGAAATCTTTGACAACTTCAATCTTTTCTCTATTTATTGTGATGCTGCTCATTGGTCCAGTTGTGAGGATTTTCATTTTCTTTATGTAGAGATGTAATCCATAATACAGATGGTAGTCTTTTTATTTTTCAGATGGTAGTCTTTTTTTTTTTTTTTCAGATGGTAGTCTTTAATCTTCACCAGTAAGTGCTTCAAGTCATCATCCTCACTTTCAGCAAGCAAAGTTGTGTCATCTGCATGTTGCAGGTTGTAAATGATTCTCCCTCCAATCCTGATGTTGTGTTCTTCTTCATATAGTCCACCTTCTCAGAGTATTTGTTCAGCATACAGATTGAATAAGTATGGTGAAAGGATACAACCCTGATAGACTCCCTTCCTGATTTTAAGTCATGCAGTATCCCCTCATTCTATTTGAACGTAAGACTCCTGACCTATGTACAGGTTCCTCATGAGCACAGTTAAGTGTTCTGAAATTCCCATTCTTCTCAATATTATCCATAAATTGTTGTGATACACATAATCAAATGCTTTTGCATAATCAATAAAGCACAAGTAACCATCTATGTGGTATTCTTTGCTTTCAGCCAAGATCCATCATACCCTTCATTCCACGTGCTCCTCTGAATCCCACTTCCATTTGTGGAAGTTCTCTGTCAACATACTGCTGCAACCGTTTTTGAAATATCTTCTGCAAGATTCTGCTTGCTGAGATATAAATGATATTGTTCAGTAGTTTCCACATTGAGTGGGATCACCTTTTTTGGGAATGGGTACAAATAAAGATCTCTTCCAGTCAGCTGGCCAGGTAGCTGTCTTCCAAATCTCTTGGCATAACCAAATGAGTGCCTCCAGTGCGTCATCCATTTGTTGAAACATCT
>NW_006922301.1:1013570-1018129 GCF_000298275.1 Orycteropus afer afer | reverse complement strand
GACATGCTTTACTTGTCTTCTGTGTGAACTTGAACTTGTATATGAGCAGTTGATGGTCTGTTCCACAGTCAGCTCCTGGCCTTGTTTTGGCTGAAAATATTGAGCTTCTCCATTGCCTCTTTCCACAGCTGTAGTCAATCTGATTCCTGTGTACTCCTTCTGGTGAAGTCCATAGGTATGTCCACATTTTATGTTGTTGAAAAAGGTGTTTGTAATGAACAAGTCATTGGTTTTGAAAAATTGTATCATGCAATCTGCAGCATGATAGCATCTATTACCAAGGTCATATTCTCCAACTACCGATGATTCTTCCTTGTTTCCAACTTTTGCATTCCAACCATCAGTGATGATCAGCACATCTTGATTGCATGTGTGGTCAATTTCCGACTGCCAAAGTTAGTAAAAATCTTCAATTTCCACATCTTTGGCTTTGGTGGTTGGTGCATACATTTAAATAATAGTATTAACTGATTTCCCTTGTAGGCATGCGTATATCACCTTATCGCTGACAGCATTTTACTTCAAGATAGATCTTGAAATATTCTTTGTGACAATGAATGCCATTTCAACTTACTAATGCCTAGGTTGATCTTTATATGTTCTGTCTCATTTTTTTTACAGTTTTCAATTTTCCTAGATTCATACTTTGTACATTCTATGTTCCAAATATTAGTAGATGTTTTCAGCTATTTCTTATCATTTTGAGTTGTGCCACATCAGCAAATGGAGGTCCCCAAAGCTTTACTCCAACCACATCATTAAGGTCATCAACTCTACTTAACAGTTCCTGCCTAGTGGTATTTTGAGTGCCTTCTGACCTGAGGGGCTCATCTTGCAACAGTATATCATACAATGTTTCAGGGCTATTGATCAAGTTTTCCAGTAATATAGCAGACAGTGTTTCACTGCTATTCACAAGGTTTTCACTGGCCAATTCTTTGAGAAGTGGATGACTCTTTCTTCTTCTGAGTCTGTCTTATTCTGAAAGCTCCACTGAAACCTGTCCACCCTGCATAACCCTGTTGGTACTTGAAACATGGTGGCATAGCCTCCAGCCTCACAGCAACATGCAAGCCACCACAGTACGACAAACTGACAGATGAGTGGTCTATATTCTACATAATACTTGATCAAAATATTCAGTAATGGTAGCTGGGCACTATTCTGTTCTTCTGGTCTCATGGCATGAGCTGGCTCTTTACTGAAGCCTAACATATGATTATGTGATCTCAAGGATAAGTAATAACTGTTTTCAATCCTCAGGTGAATACCATTCAGTGGAGAAAATGTAGACATCCAGCTACTCTTCCTCAGGTGGCCTATGGTCACCCTCAACAAAAATAAGAGCAGGGGTTCAGCCACTTGTACATCAGTGTCCATTGTAGCACTACGAATAATTAGTGCTACAATAATTATATTGTAGCACTATTAACAAAAGATGGGAACAGCATACAGTCCCATCCACAATTGAATGGATAAAAAATGTGCATACCGTGGAATACTAGCTATAAGGGGAAAGGAAGTCCTGATACATGCTGCAACATGGATGAACCATGAAAACAGTATGGTGAGTGAATTAAGTCTGTCACAAAGATGTCAATCCATCTTGTGGAAAATTAATTCATAAAGAGGACAAATACTGTATGAGTCTCCTTCTGTGGAATATCTAGAAGAGGCGAATATATACAGACACACAGTTACTAGTGGTTATCAGCAGCAGGCAAGAGGAAAAGGGATAAGGAGACTTACTGCTTTGCAGACGCTGAATATTTGTTAAGGGTGATAGAACAAGTTGGGAGTGGATAATGGCAGATTCCCCAATCTTCTTTCCAAGGAGTGGCTGGTGCGTTTGAACTGCCAGCCCTCCGGTTAGCATTCAAATGCCTTAGGCCCTTCACCCCCAGAGCTCCCAATAGTTAGACATCATGAGGAATACAATCAATGTCACTCAATTGTACGTGTGCAGAAAGAAATGGAAAATGTTCTGTTACAAACATGTTTACCACAACAAAGAAAACAGCAAAATCTGACAAGATAGCATTGCCAAATAGCACTCACTTTCACGAAGAGAGAAATCCTTTAGCATCCATTTAATGTTTGTGTGAATGCTAACCAGAAGGCTGGTGGTTCAAACCCACCAGCTGCTCCTCAGACGGACGGTTGGGCAATGTACTTCCATAGTAATACCACCTCAGAAACCCAAGGAGGGTTTTCTATGTGTCAGATCCAACTCAACAGCAGTGGGTTTTCAGACCCTGGTTTAAGGTGCTGAAGAACGATGGCTTGTGAAATCACATTTAATTTATTCAGCGTAGGGGTCTTCATCAGGAGGGAACAGGTAAAAGCAGAGTGGCCAGGAATTAGATTAACAACAACTTGCAAATCAAAGGATTTTGCATCAATGAATTTTGAATGCCACAAAATATTTTTCCTTTTCCAATACTGTAACTGCTATTTAATTTATGGTCAATGTGTTGTTCTGTATTCCCATGCCAACGATACCAACCTGATCAAACCTTAACATGATCAATCCTTATTATACTTTGGTACAGAATTTAGCAGTTTGCTGCGGAGATTTGGAGTTAACCATGGTCACAATCTAGCAAGTGTAGACAGTCATATATGAACATTCTGCCTCCTACTCAGGGACCCCTCCATTACATCACATAAAATTGAGTTCTCCCTTGATTCTCTCCCAGCCCCACTGATCTTCCTTATAAATGCTTGTTGTTGTCACCACACTACAAGCTTTGCATTTCTAGTCTCTGTGTATCAGTCCGTGTTGCTCCCCATTTTGCCTGGACCAGTTTCTAGGTTGAGAGTCTTAAAAGAAGCAAAACTAAACAATCTGTTGTCTTTGAGTCAGTTTTGACTTTTGGCAATGTCCTGTATTGCTGTGTCCAGCAAAACCACACAGGTGACAAAATGAAGTGGAATGAAAGGATTAATGGGTTTTTAAAAAAGGAACAGGGGACAGGCAGACACCCTGCATATTCTGTGAGAGTGACCCCTGATGTATCTGTCCTTCTTTATTTATATGATTACATCATTATTCTTGTTGTTTCTTTAAAACAATCAAATATTCAATCAAATATTCTTCTACACTAAAATCATATATTTCCTTATAACAATCAGCTATTAATTAAAAGTTAAAATTTTACTCCTTCCCATACCCAAAAGCATTTTCCCATGTCCAAATGATAATTAATTAGGTTAATATCTCTTGCAGGATTAACAAATAATCACTAAAATACATCATTCTAAAACATAACATGATTGTTAAGGTACATGATTCTAAAATAATCGTTTCTAAGGTATACTATTCTTAGGGCAAAACATTATCCCAGGGAAACAGGTTAGCAACCATTCTGTTGGGGCAGTGTTCTGCTCCAGGAACACAAAGCTGGAACCAAACAAGCATTCAATGATAGGAGAGACCTTGCCATCTCTTAAAGCAAAAATTCAGCCACCAGAGAGGCCTTGCCATCTCTTAACTGTAATTAGAACTTGTGCCTTGCAATCATGTTCTTTTGGGGGTCTTTTTCTTGATCTCCAACACTGTATGTCAGTGTAGAGCCATCCTCCACTGGATTTTCAATGGTTAATTTTTTGAGAAGGGATTACCAGGCCTTTCCTCTAAGGTGCATCTAGATGGACTCAAAACTCCAGCCATTCAGTTAGCAGCAAACAATGTTAAGTTCCCTGAGTGGTGCTTTATAGGGTAACTGTGAGTCAGAATTGACTCTGCAGCTAGGGTTTTTTTCCAGTGGGTGGGGTGGTACAAAGGGTAAATGCACTCAGCTGCTAATTGAAAGGTTGCTGATTCAAGTCCACCTCCTTCTGTGGCTCCTCAGAAGAAAGGCCTGGTGAGCTACTTCTAAAAAACCAGCCACTGAAAACCAAGTGGGAGCACACTTCTGCTCTAACACACATGACATAGCCATGAATTGGTCAACATGACAGCAGACCAGTGAGAGTTCACCTATCCCTTAGCCCCATTCTCTGATTCCAACGCCTCCATACAGGCTTCTCTGATACACCAATTCCCCTGACTTGGTTCTGTCTGATGGCATATGTCCCCATCCTCTTCACTATACATTTGTATTTGTATTCAGGCCTTATTTCTGCAATTCCATTTAAGAACAGGGAATAAATATTGATGACACTAAACTTGTTCACCCACCAGCCCATAATAGGCACAGATCACAGAAGTCTTACATTCTGATGATGGACTTGCCTGGGTAAGCCAGAAGCACCCCAGGGAGGATGATATATTTACCTTCAATGGCATGATATGAGCAGATTCAGAAGTCTTGCCTGAAATGGATCAGTAGCACCAACATCCTGGAAATCCACTCATAGAAATAAATAAATTCCAATTGCTCAAATGCCATTTGTCAAGAGAAGGATAATTCATGATGATTTTATGTTTTGTCTATCACATTGCTTTTCTGAACCAATAAGAGACTGAAAAGAGCAAGAAAGGACTGGCTGCCTAGTCAGGAAAGAGACCACAAACAAATATTTCAAAAGTGAAGATGAATGGATAGAAAATTATG
>NW_006922301.1:1011197-1013465 GCF_000298275.1 Orycteropus afer afer | reverse complement strand
CAGCAATGAAGAGCATGATCTACAGTGATGCCTGTCTACACACAGTGGGTCCCCACTGGCCTCTGCCAAACTCTGTGACTCGTCCCCCTATAATTAGAATGGTGGCTGCCAATGGCACATTTGGTTTCAATTACTGAAGTTCTTTTTATTTCCAAGTAAATTCCCAGGCCCAACATAACTGAGCTGAGTCCTTCCATCACTAATACTCCACATGCTTTTGAAGATAATTTGAAAAAGGAAATATTATTACACCTGCTAGAAATGGGCAATCATCATGACCATCAGAACCTTATGTTGGATAAAAGGAGAACCCACAGATTGGGAGAAAATATTTGCGTGTGACATATCTGGCAAAGGAATTATCTCCAAAATCAATAGAAAACTTCAACACCTCAACACCAAAAAGACAAACAACCCAATTAAAAAATGGGCAAAAGGCTTGAATAGACCCTTCAGTAAAGAGGATATGCTGGTGGCCAACAAACACCCAATCTTTAGTCATTAGAGGGATGTAAATCAAAACAATGATGAGATATTATCTCACCACAGCAATAATAGCAAAGTTAAACAGGACAGAAAATAACAAATGCTGGTGAGGTTGCAGAGAGATTGGAACTCTTGTGCACTTTTGGTGGGATTGTAAAATGGTACAACCATTGTGGCTAATCATATGGCGTTTCCTTAAAAGACTGAACATAGAAATAACATTTGACCCAGCAATTCCATTATTAGGAATATACCCCAAAGAGGTGAGAGGCAGCACACAAACAGACATATCCTCACCTATGTTCATTGCAGCACAATTCACCATAGCAAAGAAATGGAAACAACCTAAATGCCCATCAACGGGTGAATGGATGACCAAATTATGGTACAGTCACACGATGGAGCACTATGCTACATTATAGAGCAATGAAGGCTATGTGAATCATCTCACATCATGGACATTATGCTGAGTGAAATAAGTCAATTGCAGAAGGACAAATACTGTATGAGCTCATTACTGTAAAAAGACAAGGAAGCATTTCCTTGAGAAAGGGAATTCACTTTCTAGGTTATTGGGGATGGGAGGAAAGGAGGGAGATTAATTCTGGGCTAGTTGGGGGCCACATGCTGATGTGGGTAAGGGGAGGGATGGTATAGAAAGAGTCTGTGACCACCATGATAACACTGGGAAAAAGGAGGACAATGAGTTGTGCACATAAGATATAGACAAAAGGTGCTAATACCAACCAGTATATCCACAATACTGCATCTCCATGAACACCACATACCAGGCTACAGATAGACACATAAACATCTGAGAAGATCAGGTGGGGGGGTCAGTGACAGATGTATACTCTAGAACAAGGATAGAGTCAGCTGAGGCTAATCTTGCACAGATACCAGTGATGCAAAATATCCACAATCCTTACAGAAACAACAGAAGACAGGCATAGAGTAATCCCTCACAGACAGCCAGACACTGTGGGAGGGAGATCCAATGGGTCTACCAACTCAGGACCATAGTATTGGAGGACACCAGACTCAATTGGCACAAAGAAACACATAAAAGTCTTGTTCCTCATCCTACATTGGTGAGTAGCAACTGGGGTCTTAAAAGCTTTCAAGCAGCCACCTAAGATGCAACTAATGGTCTTTCGTTGGAAGCAAAGAAGAGTGCAAAAAAACAAGGAAATTTGGAAGCAATCAGCCCTAGGATAGGATGATCCTAGAGACCAGAAGAACTAGATGGTGCCTGGTACCAATGCCAACCTCTCAGGAAAGGATCAAATCTGGAGATCCTGCGTAGAGTGGGAGGAAAAACGTGGAACACAATTAAAAAAAAAAAAAACTCAGTAATGACCAGAATTACTGGTCGGATAGAGTGTGGAGAGATCCCCAATACTATGGCCCTGGGATACATTCTGGGCCTGGAATAAAACTCACTCCCAGGGGCTGCCCCTTAGCCCAATGGTAAACAAGATGTACACACATACCACTCAACCCAGGGTGATGTACCCACATACTATATGGAAATGCATCCCTTGGAGCAATCAACCATGGGGCACCAGAGGAGCATCATTCACACAGAGGTAATGCAGTACACACAGGAGTGTATAACCATGAGAGGCACGGGGTGGGGGGAATGTTACTGGGCAGGGAGGGGAGGAGACTTGGTTAGGGTTGGGGATGGCAAATGGGGAGTGAAACTAAATGTACACATAATGTTGGATGCAAAACAAACTGCTCTGTAAACTTGCACCTAAAGCATAATAAAAGAACAAA
>NW_006922301.1:980066-1010641 GCF_000298275.1 Orycteropus afer afer | reverse complement strand
CATTGCACCATCCAGGGACTGAGATACACATACAAAGACCTTAATACCAAGTCTGTTTAGAGGTAATTGCTCAACTCAGGGTATTTCCTTAGTACCAGTATCTAATGGTGTAGTGCCTAAGGCATTTGACTGCTAACCATAAGGCTGGCAGTTCCAACCCAGCAGCTGCTACTCAGAAGGAAGACTGGGCAACCTACTTCCGTAGAGATACCTCCTTGGAAACCCAAGGAAAGATCACCATGAATTGAAATCAACTTGACAGCGGTGAGTTTGGTTTTTGGTTTAATGCCTGAGGTGACAAAGGCATGCTATCACTGTTAAAGAAGCTCTGGTGGTGTAGTGCTTAATGCCAAACCAAGAGAATATCAAGGAAGATATTTCAAATGCACAAACAAAAATACAAATACTGTCCAAATACCAATGTACTCTAGCAGCATGTACTGAAAGAATATTTACATTACAAATCACCCATGTCACAAGCTTATGCTATTTTTCTTTCTCCTACTTCCAATATTTTGACCTGTCCCCAGAAAAAAATAAAGTGTTGTGCCAGACAGCACCCAGATGAAAAGTGAATTATAAAATAATAACATTATTTTTGCATATAAGATGCTCTTGCCAATTTGTGGATTGTGAGAAGAGAATCGAAATGCGCTCGGAGATAGTGCTAGATTGTGTTGATTTATGCTTTCATCTCTTCTCAGTGAGAGTTGCAAATTATGCACTTGCAAAGAAACTTTGTGGCGTATACATCTTCAAAACAAGAGACTCCATTTGACAGAAACGGAAGAATATACAAAGAAAAGGAGAGAAGATAGTCTGATTAGTTAAGGAAAAGTGACAGTATACATAGCATAGAACTTGGTGGAAACCATACTATTATCTTTAAAGCTTCTTAAATTAAATAATATTAGTGTTTTGTTTGGTGTCTTGTTTGGTTGCTGTCAAGTGAATTCTGACTCATTGTACCCATGTGTATGGTAGAACTGCTCCATAGGGCTTTCAAGGCTGTACCTTGTGGGAAGCAGATCACCAGACCTGCCTTTTAAAACACCTTTGAATGGATTTGAACTATCAATCTTTTGCCTAGTACTCAGGGACTCCTTTGACCATAGTAAAACTATGCAAAACATTGCTCATCAATTCTGGCAATGCTATAGACCAAGGATCAACAAATATTTTCTGTAGTAGGCTAGAGTAGTTTAGGTCATGTAGCTCAAAAGGCTTCTGTGACAACCACTCAATTCTGCCAACAAAAATAGTCATAGATAATTGTAAACAAATGGGCATGAAGTTACGATAAAACTTTACTTACAAAAATAAATAGTAGGTGAACTTGGGCAGCTGGTGGTAGTTTGTGAGCCACTGCTATAGAGCAAAGGAGCCTGATGACTCATGTAATACTTAACTGCTCAGCTGCTAATTACAACCAGACACTACTCCTGGTGGAAAAAACCTGGTGATATGCTGACCTTTCTGCCTTAAAAACCCTATAGGGTCACAATGAGTCAAGGTGATTTGATGGTACACACCAACAACATGTTCTTGTTGGGTGCCACTATGGAGGCTCCAACAAATAGTGACCCTATGTCCAACAGAATGAAACACTGCCTGGTCCTGTACCATCCTCACAATCCTTGCTATTCTTGAGTACATCATTGCAGCCACTGTGTCAATCCATCTCATTGAGGATCCGCCCCTTTCTGCTGACCCTCTACTTTACCAACCATGACTTCCTTCTCCAGGGACTGATCCCTTCTGACATGAGGAAAGTTGGTGAGACAAAGTCTGGCCATTCTCACTTCCAAGAAGCATTTGACCTGCACTTCTTCAAACACAGATGTGTTTGTTCTTCTGTCAGTCCATGGTATTTTCAGTGTTCTTTGCCAATGCCACAGTTCAATGGCGTGATCTTTTACCTGACCTTTCTTACTCATTGTCTGGCTTTTACAACAGATATGGAATACCATGAATTTATGTTCCAAAAATGCAGTAAGGAAGGAAGAAAACAGAAGGAAAGAAAGTCAACTAAAATGGATGTACAAACCCCGTGGAAGCTAAGAAACATTTATTTAAAATACAATTTAAGTTTAGCCAACCAAGAATTTTATTCACAGTAAAACTGGCCATCACATATGATGGTGAAATTAAGTCATTTCCAGATAAACAGAAATTAAGGGAATTTGTTAAAACCAAACCCACCTTACACAAGATGCTAAAGGGAGTCCTTTGGACAGAGAATTAACACCACACCACCAGACAACAACTGATGATTAACGCATATGATAACACAGCCCAATTACAGAAATATCCAAATAAAATAAGCTTACAAGACTATAAACAGGAAATTAGAAACATCAATAGGTAAATGAGGATGACTGCAAACCAAAAAGAGGGAATAAACAGCGTAGGCATAAAACTTCCAAACAGAGAGGAAGTAAAGACAACTGCAAGATAGGACGGACCATTCTAAACTTGTGAAGAAAATAGCAAAACAAAGGGTAACCTCACAGAAAAATAATAAACCTTCTCATCAAAATAAAAAGGAGGAAATGCACAAATATTTAACAAAATCTAAGACAATAGTACCAAAGGAAATTATGGCAAAATTCATAGACAAAACAAGCTCAGCACAGAAAGTTATATGGAACAAAGAAATCTGCAACACCATGGGGGAAAAAAAGGTAACAGAAATGACAGCAGTAGATTTGTACTTGTCAATAATTACACTGAATGTAAGTTGATTAAATATACTACTCAAAAATGGAGAGTTGAAGATTGGATAAGAAAACAAGACCCATCAATATGTTGTCTACAAGAGACTCACCTTAGAGACAAGGAAAAAAACAGACTAAATATTGAAGGTTGGAAAAAGTATGTATCAAGCAAATGGCAATAACAGGAAAAAAAAAAAAGAGCAGAAGTGGCAATATTATTTTCTGATAAAACAGACTTTAAGACAAAAACTACCACAAGATAAAAGGAAGGATATTGTATAATGATTAAAGAATCAACTGAACAAGAGAGCAAAACCACAGTACATAATATGCACTCAGTGAAAGAGCCCCAAAAGGCGTTAATCAGACTTCAACAGAGCTGAAAAGACAAAATAGATGACTCCACAGTAACAGTAAACCAAAAACCCTCTGCCATCGAGTTGACTCCAACTCACAAAGACCCCCACTGAGTTTCCAAGGCTGTACATCTTAATGGAAGTAGATTGGTTCATCTTTTTCCCATGGAGCAGCTGGTGGGTTTGAACTTCTGACCTTCTGGTTAACAGCCAAATGCCTTACCCACTGTGGCACAATAGTAATGAGAGACTTTAATACACCACTTTCAATGAAAGCTAGAACAACTAGAAAGAAACTCAACAGAGACACAGAACTAAACAATACAATACCTTATAGATATCTACAGAGCACTTCACCAAACAACAGCACAATATGCATTCTTTTCCCGTGTACATGGAACATTCTCCAGGATAGATCAGATGTTAGTCCACAAAGCAAGCCTCAAAATTAAAAAAAAAAAAAAAAAACCTTGAAATACTGAAAAGCATCTTCTCATAGCACAATGTTAAAGATTGGAAATGAACAATAAGAAGATCAACTGAAAAACAGCAAACCCAGGGAAAGTAAGTAACACCCTCCTTTAAAACTACTGGGAAATAAGGAGCTCTGGTGGCATAGTGGCTAAGACACTTGACTGTTAACCAGATGGTCAGCAGTTCAAACCCAACAGCCACCCCACCAAAAGACTGCACGATCTACTTCCCTGAAGATTTACAAACTCAGAAACCCAGTGGGACTCGTTATGAGTCAGAAATGATTCAATGGCAGTGAGAATAGAAAAAAAAATATATCAAAAATGATATTAAAGAATTATTTGAATCAAATGAGCACGAAAAAGACACCAAAATCTTTGGGATACAGCAAAAGAAGTGATCAAATAGCAATATATATCAATAAGTACACACATCAGAAAAAGAAGAGCCAAAATCAAGATCTTAACCCAACATCTCCAACAATTTGAAAAAGAGCAGCAAAATAAGGCCTACAGTCACCAGAAGAAAAGAAATTATAAAGATTTGAGCAGAAATAAGTGAAATAGAAAATAGAGAGAAAACAGAAAAATTCAACACCAGAAGTTGTTTCTCTGAAAAGATTAATAAAATCAACAAACCACTGGCAAACTTAAGAAAAAAAAAAAGAATGAGAAGATGCAAATAACACAAACAAGAAATGAAATGGGCAACATCACAACAGAACCAAACAAAGGAAAAAGGATATATTTTGATACCAGGAAGAACTCCAAATGCACAGATTTCTAAAAACTCACTACTGACCTAAACTAACACAGTTTGAATTAGAAAATCAGAACAGACGTGACAACAGAGGAAACTGAAGAGGTCATTAAAATACTACCAACCAAGAAAAGTCCTGGCTCAGAAAGTTTCACTGGAGAATTCTACCAAACAGTAAGAGAAGAGCTGACATCAATCCTACTCAAACTATTCCAGAACATGGAAAATGATGGTAACATCCCAAATTCATTTTAGGAAGCAAGCATAACCCTGATACAAAAATCAGGCAGGCACTATTGAAAAGGAAAACTACAGACCGATATCCATCACAAATATTGAAGCAAAAATTTCAACACAATCACCCAAGCCAATAGACTCCAAGCATATAACAAAAATAAAATAAAATAATACATCATGATCAAGTGGGATTCATACCAGGTATGCAGGGGCAATCCAACACTACAAAAACAAACAATCCATCACATAAATAAATAAAGGAAATGAAACATCTTCCTCTTCTTCTTCTTCTTCTTCTTCTTCTTCTTCTTCTTCTTCTTCTTCTTCTTCTTCTTCTTTCTTCCTCCTCCTCCTTCTCCTCCTCCTCCTCCTCATCTTCCTCTTCTTCCTCTTCTTCTTCTTCCTCTTCCACTCCTTCTCCTTCTCCTTCTCCTTCTCCTTCTTCTTCTTCTTCTTTTAAATTGTGATTTTGGGTGAAAATATACAGAGCAAATTCACTTTCCAAACAGCAGTTCACATACACTTAGTCTCATGATATTGACCACAATTTACCACAATGCAACAGCTCCCCTCCCGCTTCCTCCCAATAGTTACCTCTTTCCTGTGTCCATCCCCCCATGCACTCCTGCCCCCTGAGCCGTCTCCCTGTGCATAAGCAGCCCTTCTTTCTCCCATGATTGTTCTCTCCAAGGAGTGTATCAACCTCAGGTAAATGTTCAATTTTGTTTGGCTGGAAGCCACAGGTGTGGGTTCAATTCCAGACCTGGAGGGCTGCTAGGGACCATAGTCTCAGTGGTTCCACCAGGCTCTGTCGGACCAGCAAACCTGCTCCACCCCACCTTTTGTTTTTCTCCAAATGATTTTGAGTTTTGTTCCACATTGTTCTCCCTGTCTTTCCAGGATCTCCTACAGAGATCCCCTTCCAAGTGGTTGACAGTGGCAGCTGGGCACCATCTAGTTCTTCTGGTCTCATAGTCATGTAGGCTGCAGATCGGATGGTGTACCAGTTGCCGGGACTAATTGTTTCCTTGAATTTTTGATTTTCTTCATTCTTCTTTGTTCTGGATGAAGAGAGACCCATGGTTGCATCTAGATGACAGCTTGCAGGCTTTTAAGATCCCAGTCACTACTCGCCAGAGTAGGAGGTGGAACAATGTTTTGTGTAGTATGTTATGACAATTGAGCTTGATGTCCCCTATGACTATGGAACCTGAGTTCGCAGTTTCAAATACTCGCTCCCTCTGGGTAGCTGGCTGTGACCAAGCAGGGACTACAACCTTACCCCTTGTCAGCTCTACTATGCACCTGGGAATTCAGATCATACACATAAACTTATAGGACCATTGTCTGCCAACCCTATACGTGTTCTCTGGTACACTCCCCCCTTCATAGATATACCTACTAGTTCAGCCTTTCCACCCACCTATCTACCTGTATACCCATGTTTGCCTTCACTGACAATGCAGTACTATATGTGCAAAAGGGTTCATCTTTGTTGTCTGTACCTCCCATGTACCTCTCTGTCTTTCTCTTCCCCAATCCCACCATATTGGTCACTCACAATTGGTACATTGCCCTTCTCTTCATGCAAATCGATACTTATCTCTATCTATCTAACAGTGTTGACTCCTTCCCCCTCCTACCCGTGGTAACCAACAAAGAAAATTTCCTCCCATAGATAAACCTTTCCTTGACTTTTACAATAATGGACTAATATAATATTTGTCCTTTTGTGATTGACTTATTTCACTCAGCATAATGTCCTCCAAGTTCATGCACGTTTTGCAATGTTTTCGCAGATTCTACATTATTCTTTAGGGTTGCATAGTATTCCATTGTGTGTATGTACCATAGTTTGGATATCCATTCGTCATTTGAAGGACACCTAGGTTGTTTCCATCTTTTGGCTATTGTAAATAGTGCTGCGATGAACATGGGTGTGCATATGTCTGTTCTTGTCATGGCTCTCACTCTTTAGGATATACACCTAGTAATGGAATGGCTGGGTCAAATGGTTATTTCTGATTCGAACTTCTGAAGGAATCACCATCCTGCTTTCCATGGTGGTTACACCATTTTACAGTCCCACCAGCAGTGCATGAGAGTCCCAATCTCTCCATATCCTCGCCAGCATTTGTTATTTTCTGTCTTGTTGAACTTTGCTACTAGTGCTGGAGCAAGATGGTATCTCATTGTTGTTTTGATTTGCATCTCTGTCATGGCTAATTATCATGAACTTTTCTTCATATGTTTGTTGGCTGCTTGAATACTTTCCTTGGTGAAGTGTCTATTCATGTCCTCTGCCCATTTTTTAATTGGATTGTTTGTCTTTTTGTTACCGAGGTGGTGGAGTTTTCTATAAATTCTAGAGATAAGTCCCTTGTCAGATATGTCATTACCAAATACTTTTTCCCAATCTGTAGCTTCTCTTTTGACTCTTTTGGAGAAGTCTTTGAAAGCACATAAAAATATAATATTAGAAGGTCCCAGTCATCTGGTTTCTCTTCTGCTGTTTGTACATTTTCAGTTATGCTTGATAGTCTATTTATGCCATATATTAGGGCCCCTAAATGTACCACTAGTTTTTCCTTGAGGAACTCTATAGTTTTAGGTTTCACCTTTAAGTCTTTGATCCATCTGGCATTAGTTTTTGTGTATGGTCTAAGGTGCAGATCTTGTTTCATTTTCCCGCAAATGGAGATCCCATTTTGCCAGCACCATTTATTAAACAAACATTCTTTTCCCTGTTGAGTGGATTTTGGTCCTTGTCAAAGATCAGCTGACCCTAGGTTGATGGATCTATTTCCGTGTTCTCAATTCTATCTCCCTTCCCTGTTGATAATATGTACTGTTTCAACTAGTTTTTTTCCCTTTTGTCTAAAAACGTATATAAAATATTTGAAAGCAACTTCCTTTATCTCTACCTTTAAAGCTTACGATGCTTCTGTGCACTTCTACATAATCCTTACATTACCGTGAATTATTTAACCATTGAAAATTTACTGGAGAAAAATATTTGTTAAAATATTGAGAATCTGGTGGTGTAGTGCGTAAGGCACTTGACTGTTAATGAGTAGGCTGTTGGTTCAAGCCCACCAGCCACTCCTCAGAAGAAAGATTGGGCAATCTACTTCCGTAGTGATACTGCCTCGGAAAACCAAGGAGGGATTGCTATGAGTTGAATCTGACTTGATGGCAGTTAGTTTCATTAACCTCTTACTTTCCATGAGACATTCAAGTGTCTATATTATGATGCCTTCACACACCCCTTACATCAACACACTTGAAGCTGAGGAAGGAGGCATCTTCACTTAGAATCAATTGTCCACTTTCTCTTCTCATTTGGCATGAATCTTCTCCTGTACTGGTTATGTATCAACAGGTCTGCATGACCTCACTCTTTCCTGTCACCTTTTTCAATGATAATTTGGGTTTTGAAGAGTTTTCACTAGTTAATTTATGAAGGTCTGAGGGGGTAAGGCAGCTTGCTTCCAGAACCCATTTCAGTCATTGTATACTGGCCTCTCCGCGCAGTTGAGTGCAGAGAGATGACTTTGCCCTGGAGGTTCTGTTTCCTACGAGGTGATGTGGGCCCTTCCTGCTGAGGTGCTGGCAGATGCCACAATCAGATCAGACCTCTCTGCAGTTCCATCACATGCGTATTCCTTTTGGGAGCTCCACTGACTTTCTGACTGGAGGAAGGATGGAAACATTTTTATCCAGTGCTTATATCTTAGATTTGCTTTTCTGTAATAGTGTATTCACATTTCCAGCGAGGTGAAGTTGCCTTGTTCCTAAGTGCTGGTAAAATTTATGATCTGTTCCTGAGCCAAGGAAGATTCAAGAGGGTTGGGTGGAGACTTTTCTTTCTACTTTAGGTCTACATGGATTTGTGCCACCCTTTGTTGGAAAAAATAAAGGGAAAGAATCTTTAACATTTATCTGGGCTCGTATGAAACAGCACAGAACTGGAATGAAAGGATTCCCACTGGGAGAACACTGGGCAGAAGACAGCAGCTGGTGCCAGGGACACACACTTTACATTTACCAAACAAGAGGATGTCTCTATCAATCAAATAGTTACTGTAAAACAGTCTGTGGAGATAGCAAGTCTCATGGGTATACTTTGTACTTCCGTCATGCTTGCCAAGGGAGTAGCAAAACAAATCAGAACTAAGAGAAACCACCAATCATTTAACACATACTTTGCTGTCATCTCATTACCATCCTTGGGTGTTGCTAAGTTGATGGTGATCCATGATGCCTGTAATTTCAGAGCAGACCTTCCCCATAGGGTTTTCTTGGGTGCAATATTTATGAGAGCAGAGTGTGTGGTCTCTTTTCTCTGAAGCCTCTAAGTGCATTCAAACAGCCGACCTTTCAGTCAGCAGTCAGATGCTTAACTGTTTGCGCCACTAGAGTTCCTTAACAAATAATCACTGGGGACTAATGATTTGATAAGTGGCTGGGTAGCACAAGCAGTTAGGCATGCCTCAGAAGACAGGTTTTCTGATCTGTTTCCAAAAGGTCACAACCCCAAAAACCATATAGAGCAGTTCTACTCTACAAACATGTGAGCACCATGGGTTGGAATCATCTCTAAGGCAAACAACACCAACACCAACACCAACACCAAGTGATGAGGATGATGATGTGCTAAAGAGCAGTAGAGGTTCATTGGTAGAATTCTTGCCTTCCATGCAGGAGAACCAGGTTCAAGTCCCAGCCAGTGTACCTCATGCAAGGCTATTTGTAAGTGGAAGCTTGTGCATTACTGTGACACTGAATGGGTTTCAGTGGAACTTCCAGACTAAGATGGACTAGGAAGAAAGATGTGGAGCTCTACTTCCAAAAATCAGCCAATGAAAACCCTCTGGATCTCAATGTTCTTCTCTGCAACTGATCAGGGAGATGATCCATGACCAGGCAAGATTTTGTTCCACTGAGCATTTGAGAGATAAATCTAAATAGCAAAGAAAATACTACCAATGGCTGTGCTCTGAGCAGCCCCACTGTTGCATTTCTCTGATGATTTCTCTCATCAACATAGCAACTCCACGGCAGCTAACAATAACAACTGTATGCTGAGCACTGTCCCTGGCACTGTCAAGTCAAAGAGAGTAAGATAGAAGTGATCCCACTCCTTAAATGATTTACATTTCATCACAGGAGACACCGGTAATAAACAGGGAATTATAATGCGATACCTTATGGAGTGCTCCAGTAGGGCAAACACTGTGTTAGAGGAACAAGTCAGGGAGAAAGTAATTTAGTTAATGGTGGGGAGGTGGCTGTATGGAGCATAGTTAAGTGCTTAACTAATAGCTAAAAGGTTTGAACGCAACCAGAAGTGACCCCTCCTCCCCAAAAAAATCTGCTTCCAAAAGGTCACAGCCTTGAAAACCCAATGGAGCAGTTCTGCTCTGCACACAGGGTTGGCGTGAGTCAGAATTGACTTGACGATAACTAACAGCAACAACAATGTTGGTAGGGAGGAAGATGAGGTCTGAGCAAGACAAAGAGGAAGAAATGTTGGCTGTGAGATATGAAAGGTGGACAAGATTGAGGCAGGGGATGGCTGTTCCACAAAGAGGGCCAACTTGGTGGAAGACACCCAGGCTAGAGAGAATGCAGTGGATTCTGAGGGCCTGAAGGGGGTTAGGCAAGGTTGTAGCTGTGTGTGTGTGTGTGTGTGTGTGTGCACGCGCACGTGCGTGTGTGTGTGTGACTGAGAGAGAGAATTGAGACATGACCTACAGGGGTAAATGGAGGCCAGATTAGGATTGACTTTAGAGTTCCTGTGCAGCTGTTTAGGCTTAGCCTTGGAACAATGAAAAGCCACTGAGCAGTATTGGCTGGCTACAGATAACATCAAATTTACATTTTCAAAGATGATCCTGGTCAAAATGAGAGCTATGATTGTGAGTGAGGTCCAAGGCAAGTCTCACTGCAGTGAACCCAGTGAGACAGGAAGCTGGCCTGCACCAGGAAGGCACAGTGAGCATGGAGAAATTGGATGGATTCCATGTATATTCTATAGAAAATAGAACTAATAAGTGTCTTAGTTCCCTAGTGCTACTATAACAAAAACACCACAAGGGAATGGCTTTAAGAAATGGAAATGTGCTCTCTCACAGTTTTGGAATCTGGAAGTCTGAATAGAGAGGACAGCTTGAAGGGAACACTTTTTCTTTCTCTCTCAGCTCTGGGAGAAGACCTTTCTCTCCTTTCAACATTTGTGGAGATCTTAAATCTTGGCCTTAGTCTTCTCCTGGCATTAGGAGGTCCTTAACACAGGGATCCTGGGTCCAAAGGATGCCTCTGCTCCCAACTTTTTTTTCTTGGTGGTACTAAAATCCCTCTGATCTCTACTCATTTGCTTAATCCTTTTATATCTCAAAAGAGATTGACCGAAAATAGAACTTAATTTTGTACATTGTGAACTGCCTCATTAACATAACTGCCACCAGTCCTGACTCATGAAGTTAGGATTTACAACACATAGGATCATTATAACCAATCACAAAATGGAGGATAGTTACATAATACTGAAAATCATGGTCTAGCCAAGTTGGCACAGTTTTGGGGACACAATTCATAACATTAGAATATAGTATTAGATCTGGGTTGGTGTAATCAAGGATTGTTGTTGTCATTGTTCTTTGGTGCTGTCAGGTTGATTCTGACTCACAGTCCCCCTATGTACAGCATAACAAACGCCATCTTCACAATCCTTCCTATACTTGAGCTCATTGTTGCAGCCACTATATCAATCCATCTCATTGAGTCAAGGATTACGGTCAGAGTATTCGTTGTAGGTGTGATGTACTGAGACAGGGGAAGCACAAGTTTTGGCAGTATCTTGGATTCAAGAACATGTTTACAAAACATGAAAAAAATCCAAACTAGATGCCACTGAGTCAATTCTGACTTATGGTGACCCCATTTGTGTCAGAGCAGAACTATATTCCAATTAGTTTCATTGCTGATTTTTCACAAGGTGATTAGCAGGCCTTTTTTCTAAACATTATAAGTGAAGAAAACTTAAAAATACAGGATAGGAAGAAAAGACCAAAACGGATGCCTGAAGAGACTCGGAAACTTGCTCTTGAATGAAGAGTAGCTGAAGTGAATGGAGGAAATGAAGAGATAAATGACCTGAACAGAAGATTTCAAAGACAAAGTAAAGTGTCACAATGAAATGGGCCAAGACCTGCCATTAGAAAAACAAAAGGGAAGAACATGAGCACACTCAGCATTTCTCAATCTGAAAGTACTGAAGGAAAAATTCAAGTCTTTAATTGTAATACTGGAGGTTTCAATGGGCAAAATATTAAATGATACAGGAAGCATCAAAAGAAGATGGAAGGAATATACACAGTCACTATACCAAAAAGAATTTGTTGATGTTCACCTATTTCAGGAGATAGTATATGATCAAGAACCAGTGGTATTGAAGGAAAAAGACTAAGCTGCACTCAAGAAATTGGCAGAAAACAAGGCTCCAGGAATTGACAGAATACCCATTGACATGTTTCAAGAACCTGATGCAGCGAGGGAAGCCCTAATTTGTTATGACAAGAAATTTGGAAGACCTAGGTATAGCAGAGCAAAAATTAATGATACAACATAAGGAGAATTCAAGATAGTCCAGAGAGAAGGCAACAGACCTCCAAAGAACAAGAATCAAATTGACAATACCATTCTCAACATCAACTATAAGAATTCAGGGTAATATTTTAAAAATCACTTTGGAGTGAAAAATTCTTATTCAGTCAAATTGTCTCTTAAATGTGATAGTGTTGGTAAAAATATTTTCATAAATGCCAGCTTGAAAAAAAATTGCCAGACAAAAACTCATTTTGAAAACAGGCTATCAGGAAGAGCTCAGTTTCCAGAGAAGACTGTGACAAATATAGAATAAGCATGACATATGTATTAGTAACTTTTTTATTGTCTCACAAAGCTATGGTAAGAAAAGAAAAAAGGCATATTATATCCCACTAACCCAGAACTAAACTTCTAGATATTATAGTGAGAGATCAAAAGGACATGGTAACTTGCTCACATCTGTATCGATAGGGGAAAGATCTAGGTACCAATAAGTTTAGGAAACCGATGGTGTAGATGAATCTTAATAAAAGGTGACCATGATAAGAAGCACAAATAGTATGCATTACATTTAAATCTACAGGTGGAGAAAAAAAAAAAATGTTACCCATTCAACGGTAAGTGGAAAAGGAGATTGAAAGCAAGGGTAAAGTATGGCAAGTGGAAAATATGAAATAAGATGATAAAAGTAAGTTAATATAAAGTAAATCTGGTACACTCACCAATTAAAAGATGGAGGCACAGGGACTAAATTATAAATAAGATTTAAAAATTTGTTGTCTATTAAAGTCATGCTTGTATTAGAAAATAGAGTATGAAAATAAGATGTCAAATATGAATTAATATATCTGGTGTAATAAACTTAGAATATGACAAAACAGAATCCAATCATTAATATCACAAAAGATAAAGTGAGATAATATATTGTGAATGGAACAGTAGCATAAAAGATTCAATCATTGTGAATCTGTTTTGAGGGAAAAATAGATTTACCAACAATATTAGTTTGAGATTTTAACATATTCCTCTAAGAAACCATTAGATCAAACTGACAATGAAATAAGCACCATAATCAAAGATCTGAATGATGTAATTAATAGCCCTGAGATATTATGGTTAGATAGAACTTGATAACCAAAGCAAAACCAAACCCACCCCTGTTGGGTTGAGTCTCACTCATAAGTGACCCTATAGGACAGAGTAGAATTGCCACATCTTTCTCCTGAAGAGCTGATGATGGGTTTGTGCTGTCAACCTTTCATTTAGCAGCCTAGCACTTTAACTACTGTGCCACCAGGGCTCCTTACTCTGTAACCAGCCAAGAATATTTATAATGTCTTAAACTCTCAGAGCATATCAACACAGTCTAATCCTTGCTCTTATTTCTCTTCCTTACAGTGTGGAACAGACCTTTTTCTTATACGCAGATGAAAAGATCATCTGCTTATAAAAACCAACAGCATTAACAGATAACCTACTATAATGTAAGTTCCAGTAAGGTTGGTGGAAGGAAGAAAAAGTTACAAATATCAGAACATACCGTTCCCAATAGAAACAAAAACGATCAAGTTTGTTCGCGCACAATGCCAATGCAGAAAAATGTGAAAGTTTTATATAAAGGATGTGGAAGGTAATCAAAATATATGCATAGACAATTCTTTTCTGTCCTAAGGTGGGGCAATTTTAATATATAAACATTTAAATTCTTTCAATTAATAATATTTCAGTTGGATTTTGTTTTTAGAAACTTAAGCCTATAAAGGTGCATGAAAATGACAAAAATAGCAACGAGACATGACTTGCTCTAACAAATATTATGGTACGCACAAACGTCATAGTAATCAAAGCAAATATGAAGGTAAACGGACACCTTAGAAAGCCCAGACAAAGACCAACCTGGAGACAGTATAAAACATGAGGAGTTTAATCCAATTAAGTACTGCAGTGACCTCTGACCCAACATTTGTTCTCTGGGTCTGACCAGATCCACTAGGAGACACATTCAAGGGTGTAGCATGCACTGGCCAGGAACTGGAGGTATCACTGGGGTTTGGGAAGAGTAGAAAGCAGTGGGTCCACAGGGCATGAATGCTGTCTACCGCGCAGCATAACTACACTCACCATATTTGAGCACATGCAGCAGAAATACATCATACAGACATACATTTAGAGCTGAAAGCAATCACACACAGTTTGCACAAGTGTGCAGAACAAATGTACATTAGGCTGGCTCCTTATAGAGGGATGGGAGGAAGAAGGTGGCTAAAAGAGAATTTATACACACACATTAGGTATTGTTATGGACTGATTGTGGCTTCCCAAAATATTTGCTGGAGTCCTGACCCCTGTATCTACATGTAATCCTGCTTGGCAATAGGGTTTTCGTTAGGTTAGCGATGCCATAGCAGTGTAGATTGTGTCCTAAAGCTAGACCCTTCTAAGTGGTATTAAGAGCAGCATAGACCTAACACAAAATGCACTACCATCGAGTCAATTCTGACTCACAGTGCCCCTAGAGGACAGAGTAGAACTGCTCCACTGGGTTTTCTAAGTTGTCAATCTTTACAGAAATAAAGCCCAAACCAACCTCATTTCAGAATCACAGCACACCTAGAGGACAGAGGGGAACTGCCCTATAGGGTTTTCCAGGTTGTAATTTTTATGGAAGCAAAGCCCAAATCAAAACCATTGCCACGGAGCTGATTCTAACTCATAGTCATCCTGTGGGGTAAGTAGAATCTCCCTGTAGGGTTTCCAAGTCTGTAATCTTTATAAAAAACAGATTGCCAGATTGCCAGGTCTTTCTCCTGTGAAGCTGCTGGGTGGATTTGAATTGCCAAACTTTTGGTTGGCAGCTGAATACAGGGCTCCTGGACACTGAGACGTGAAAGCACAAATGGGTCGGAAGTAGACACCACATGGTGTTCAGGCGGGACCCAAGGAATGCTGGGGCTATGGCACCTGAAAGATACAAGGATTAGCCCTCCAGAGCTGACAGAGACTCTTGCCCTAGAGCTGGTGGCTTGAATTTGGAGACTTTTGGTCTCTTGGACATTAAGAAAATAAACAGCAGCAGTAGGAACCTAAGACACGTATAAATACATGGATGCTTGGATGTATACCTGACACGCGTACACACACACTGTGGCTTTCTGCAGGCAAATTGTGATAATGAACAATGATATGGATTCCAAAATGAAAGAGAAACCAAAAACCCAAACACCCCATTGTTGTTCTGATTCATTGTGACTTTAGGAGAGTGTAGAACTGCCTCATAGAATTTTCAAGGCTGGAAAGCATGCTGCCTCAGCTTCCTCCCATGGATTGCTTTAACCACTATATCATCAGGGCTCCTTAAAAGAAAACAAAAAGGTAATTATCTCAGTTTGTCCAACATTGAGTTCATTTGAAAATCACAGTGCTTCCCGCTTAGCTCATACTGGGGTGGGGGGTGGGGGGGGAGACGCTAAGGCAGAGAGCCACAGAAACCCAGAGCTGGGCAGAGAAGGCATTTTTGCATCCACGCTGCAGGAACCAAAGGCCACAGTGAAAGGTCTTAGGGAAGGAAGTTTTGGCGGATTCCAGGTTCGCTCTGGCTTCTCATATCTCCCTCACAAACACACAAAGGAAAAGGCCAAGGCCGTGTATCAGTAACACAGGATCTTGCCAGTGTCCTAAGGTTAAGCCAGTAATTCTAGGACCAGGTACAGGACAATTAAACTTGGACATGAAAATTATTTTCCCTTTCCTAGTTGCCTGGAAAGGTCACCTCAGGTCACAGAAGTTCAAAGGCTATGAAGTGCAAGTACATTTTGTATGGAAACTTTGAAGTCACCTGAAGGGGCAGAGAAATAAACTTGGGAATAGAATTATCTCCCTGTGTGGGACTAGAGTGAGACAGAATTGAAAACACAGCCAACGTGCTGTCTCACCTGCCGCGCTCAGCCTCTCCTTTGCTGCCACTCATCTAAAGCCATCAGGAGACCTATTGACAGCCAGGGGTCCTGGTCTGCTGTCTCTCAGCATGCCTTGGATCATCCTATACCTCCAGCCCCCACTATCCAACCAAGATCCTCTTCTCAAGACTTCTGTGGGGGCCACAGAGCCACAGAGCAGAGGGGCTCTGGTTCTGTCTGCACTGAGCACTGGCATTGTGACTACTGTTTCATTTGTCACTAATGCTCTGCTGCTAAGTAAGACATTTTGTAGAAGGCTGAAGCGCAAGGGAGAAGGGACCCTTCACTGAAAATTGCAGAGCTTTAACAGAGTAGCAGCCAAGATTAAAGTGGACATTAATCATAGGGACTAACTTACTATTTTCCCTTCCCTTTTATATTATTTTACGTAAATAGAATAGTCAACCTCTTTATAGACACTGAGTTCCTTAGATTTGGTATTTTCACTTATGTATTCTTCTAAGCTCTCTCCCATGACTGGTTTCAGCTGAGAATGGTAGCCCAAGAAGCAATAGGACCCTGGGAAGAAGGATTCTGAGTCTGGAGTAACCAGGGAACAGAACAGATATTCCTGGCTGTCCAAAGGATGGATCTTCAACGCCCTTCCCATTTTTCCCTATGTAATCATGTTTACCATTTTCCTTGGGACAGACATTTTGGAGAGATGATTCTGCCTGTCTCCTTGGGTACTAATACTCAACAAATCTTTTGCTGTCCCTCTTCAACCTGTTGTGACCATTGGCTCTTTGCAAGAGGGGGTAAAGACCTAGCTGTTTCTACAACAATTTGGTATGGGAAGAGTGGTGGGTTCAATGTAGAGTTCTCACCTTCCACGCTGGAGATCTGAATTTGATCGCCAGCCAATGTACCTCACGCACAGCCGCCACCCGTCTGTGACTAGAGGCCTGTGTGTTGTTAGGGTGCTGAACAGGTTTCAATGGAGCTTTCAGACCAAGAGACAAGGAAGAAAGGCCTGGAAATCAACTTCCAAAAAAAATCAGCCAGTGAAAATCCTATGGATCACAGCAGTCTGGCCCTGTTGTGCATGGGACCCACATGAGTCAGGGGCCAATTCGACAGCAGCAACCAACACCAGCAACAAGATTTCTAGACACAATGTATTCTGCTTACTAAAATGCTCTCCTTCAGCGGGAGGCTTGAAGAGTTTTGATTTATAAAAACCTAATCCCTCAAGCGAAGGAGCTCTGGTAGCATAGTGCCTGCTAACCAGAAGGCTGGCAGTTCAAACCCACCGGCCACTCCTTGGAAGTAAGATGGGGCAATCTGCTTCCGTAGTGATACTGCTTCGGAAACCCAAGGAGGGGCCGCTAGCAGTCGGCTGGGACTCGATGGCATATAACAACAACAACAATCCCTCAAGCACTGATATCCATAACTAAAAACCTTTTTAGCAGTCACATTTGCTCATGAACATGCCCACCTACCAATATTGAATGTGGTTCTGAGTTTTCCATTTCAGCATACAGGTTGTTCCAGAACCTGGCTGCATACACCCTAGGCTGGGCTTCATCTACACGTGAGTAAGAAGCATGGAACAGTCCCCACAGACCTCCCTCCTTGGGTTTCATTTTCAGTGAGGACAATTTCCCTGTAGACACAGCATGATAGTGGCTCTGACCAACTCAGCACCTCAGCTGGGAGAGCTGCATGGCAGGGCTGCATTTACTTTGCTAACGAGAACCAGGCACTTTCCCAAGTTTAGGGAGAGAGGCAGGCACAGGTTCCACAATGGAGGCGGTGGCTGTGAGGAAGGCTCCGCTGAGACTGACCACAGTGGCTGTGTTTGTTGAGGGCACCTTGGAGGGAAAGATGGAGAAGTAGGGAAGTCTCATCTTTAAGTGACGTCATGGGACGTAGAACTTGGGAACTGAATTGCCCTGGAATCCACGGCCGGTACAAATGGTTAACACACTCTGCTGCTAAATGGAAGGTTGGAGGTTTGAGTTTACCCGGAGGTGGCTTGTCAGAAAGGCCTGGTGATCTACTTCTGAAAACTCAGCCACTGCAATCACTGCAGAGTACATGAGGTCGCCGTGAGTTGAGGTCTGCTCTACAACTGGTTTGTTTTTTGTTTCAAATTGTCCTGGTCATTCATGCTGAAGTCGCTCAGCATTCAAAGCAGTGTCGTGCTTTCCCCCAAGTCCTATGTGGACTGTTGTATGGGCTTCAGCTCTAGGGCTTATCTTTATTCTTGGTAGTGCGTACATGCATTAGGTGGCAGTTGCTGTTTAAGCCTGCCCCTTAAGTAGCCCAGCTGCACATGGTCCCAACTGGACAGATGGACCGGACCAGTGATGGGAACATGTGGGTTGACCATGGGTGCAGACCCATCACCCATTCCCTTTCAAGGCCCAGACCTCTTCTCATCCCTTGGAGATGGGAAAGCACAACCCCTCCGTAGAGTTCATCACTTGACTGATTAGCCTGAATTTTTTGCTTAGGGTTTTACACATTTTGGCCAAGGGTATTTGTAGTTAGGGTGTTCCGCTGCGAAGTGGAAGCTTAGAGGTTTGAGTCTGCCTAAATGTGCCTCAGAACTCAGAAGAAAGGCCTGGTGATCTACTTCCAGAAATTCAGCCATGGAAAACCCTATGGATTATGTTCTACTCTGACACACGTGAGGTCATCAGGAGTGTGAGTCACCTCTATTTGTTGATTTGTAATGGAGTATTAACCCAGTTAGTGTTTTTTTCTTTTTTAATTTTATTGTGACTGGGGTGAAAGTCTACAGAGCAGATTTACTTTCCATACAGCACCCACACACACTTTGTCTCATGACACTGACTACCATGTCCCGCAATGCACTCTCCTCCCACTTCCTCCCCATAGTTACCCCTTCCCTGTGTCCTTCCCTCCCTTGCACTCCTGCCCCTAAATCTGTCTCCTTGCACATACACAGCCTTTGTATTCTCCCATGATTGATCTCTCCAAGGAATGTATCTACCTAATGTAAATATTCGGCTCATATACCTGTCTTTTATTTGACTGGAAGCCGCAAGAGTGGATGCAGTTCCAGACCTGAAGGGCAGCTAGGGACCATAGTGGTGCCATCAGGCTCTATCAGACTGGAAAAACTGGTCCTCTTTTTTGTTTGTTTTCAATGATTTTGAGTTTTGTTACACATTGTTCTCCCACTTTATCCAGGATCTCCTACAGAGATCCCCCTCTGAGTGGTTGACACTGGCAGCTAGGCACCATCTGGTTCTTCCGATTTCATAGTCATATAGACTGAGGATCTCATGGTATACTAGTCACTTGGACTAATTGTTTCCAAGTGTCTTTGGTTTTCTTCATCCTTCTTTGCTCTGGACAAGAAGAGAACCATCTTCTCGTCCAGATGGCCACTTGCAAGCTTTTAAGATCCCAATCTCTGCTCGCCAAAGTAGGATGTGGAACAATATTTTGGGTAGTATGTTATGCCAGTTGATGTCCCCTGTGGCTATGGTCCCGAGCCCACAGGTCCAACTACTCGCTCTCTCTGGGTAGCTGGCTGTAGCCAAGAAGTGACTACAACCTTGCACCTTGTCACCTCTACCATATACCTTGGGCATTCCTACAGAGCATACAAATCCATTTGTCGAAACATTGTCTGCCAACCCTATACATGGCCTTGGGCAGATTCCCCTCTGCAGAGACATGCATAACAGTTCAGCCTGTCCACCCATCTATCCACCTGTAAATCAATGCTTTGCCTTCACTGACACCTCAGTACTGTACGTGCAAAAGGGTTCATCTTTGTTGTCTATACCTCCCATGCTCTGTCTATGTCTTCCTCTTCCTCAGGGCCACTGTGTTCATCACTCAGATTTGGCACATTGCCCTTCTCTTCACCCATATCAATACTTGTCTCTACCTATCTGACAGTGTACCCTCCCACCTCTGGTACCCAACAAAGAAGGTTTCCTTCCATATATACACTTTTCCTTGGTTTATTATAATAACAGACTAATACAATATTTGTCTTCTTGTGATTGGCTTATTTCACTTAGCATAATGTTCTCCAAGTTCATCCACACTATGCAGTGTTTTTCAGATTCTATGTAATTCTTTAGGATTGCATAGTATTCCATCTGTGTACATACCATAGTTTGGTTATCCAATCTTCTGTTGATGGGCACCTAGGTTATTTCCATCTTTTTGCTATTGTAAGTAGTGCTACAATGAACATAGGTGTGCGTGTATCTGGTCTTGTCCCAGCTCCCACTTCTTCAGGATATATACCTAGTGATGGAATGGCTGTGTCAAATGGTATTTCTAATTACAACTTTTTAAGGAATAACCTACTGCTTTTCACAATGGTTGTATCAGTTTACAGTCCCACTAGCAGTGTATGAAAGTCCCAATCTCTCCACATTCTCTGTAGCACTTGCTATTTTCTGTCTTGTTGAATTTTGCTACTGGTGCTGGGGCAAGATGATATCTCATTGTTGTTTTGATTTGCAGCTCTCAAATGGCTAATGATCGTGAGCATTTCTTCATGTGTTTGTTGGCCACCTGAATATCCTCTTTGGTGAAGTGTCTATTCATGTCTTCTGCCCATTTTTTAATTGGATTATTTGTCTTTTTATTGTTGAGGTGCTAGAATCTTCTATAAATTCTAGAAATAAGTTCCTTGTCAGGTATGTCATTGCCGTATATTTTTTCCCAACCTGTAGGTTCTCTTTTGACTCTTTCGGAAAAGAATGTGCAAGCACATAAAAATTAACTTTTTAGAAGGCCCCCTTCATCTAGTTTATCTTCTGCTGTTTGTGCACTTTGGGTTCTGCTTGATAGTCTACGTATGCCATATATTAGGGCCGCTAATTTGCCCCTAGTTTTTCTTGAGGAACTTTACAGTTTTAGATTTCACATTTAAGTCTTTGATCCATCTGGAGTTAGTTTCTTGTATGGTGTGAGGTACAGATCTTGTTTCAGTTTTCTGCAAAAGGATATCCAGTTTTCCCAGCACCATTTATTAAACAGACATGGTTCTCCCCATTTAATGGATTTCGGCCCTTTGTCTAAGATCAGCTGACCATAGGTCGATGGATCTATTTCTGGGTTCTCAATTCTATTACATTGGTCTATCTGGCTGTCATTGTGCCAATACCAGGCAGTTTTGACTACTGAGGCTGTACAGTAAAGTTTTGAGATCCAAGAGTTTGAGACCTCCTACTTTGTTCTTCTTCTTCAATAGTCCTTTGCTTATCTGAGGTCTCTTTGTTTTCCATATAGTTAGTGACTGTTTTTTCCATAGCCTTAAAGAAGGTAGATGGGATCCGGATTGGGATTACACTAAATGTATAGACTTCTTTGGTAGTATTGGCACTTTAGCAATGTTAAATCTTCCTATTCACTAGCATGATATGTTCTTCCATTTATGTAGACCTCGTATGGTTTCTTGAAGTAGTCTTTTGTAGTTTCTGTTGTACAGGCCTTCTGTGTTCCTGGTAAGATTTATTCCAAAGTATTTCATGTATTTATTTATTTGGGTAGGTATTGTAAATTTCCTTATTTCTTTTTCAGCAATCTCTTTGTTCGTGTAGAGGAATCCAACTGATTTTGGGATGTTGATCTTTTATCCAGCCACGATGCTAAATCTCTCAAGTAGTTCAAGTAGATTTTTTACTGAGTCTATTGGGTTTTCTCGGTATAAGATCATATCATCAGCAAATAGGGATAGTTTGACTTCTTCCTTACCAATTTGGATGCCTTTGATTTCCCTTTCTTGCCTTATTGCCCTAGGTTGGACTGCTAATACAATGTTGAATAGTGGTGGTGATAGAGGGCATCCTTGCCTGGTTTCTGTTTGCAAGGGGAATGGTTTCACTCTCTGTCCATTGAGAATAATATTGGCTGTTGGTTTTGCATATATGCCCTTTATTGCACTGGGGAATATCCCTTCTATTCCTATTTTGCTGAGAGTTTTGACCAGGAATGGGTGTTGGATTTTATCAAATGCCTTTTCCGCATCGATTGATACAATCATGTGGTTCTTTTCCTTTGTTTTATTTATGTGGTGGGTGATGTCGATTGTTTTTCTAATGTTGAACCATCATATCATATCATTGATATGAACCCCAATTGGTCATAATGAATTATTATTATTTTTTTTTTTTTGATATATTGTTGCAGTCTATTGGTTAGCATTTTGTTGAAGAGTTTTGCATGTATATTCATGACGGATACTGGTCTGTAGTTTCCCTTTTTTGGTGATGTCTTTTGTTATGATATCAAGGTTATGCTTGCTTCATAAAATGAATTTGGAAGGATTCTATCCTTTCATTTATTTATTTATTTTTATTTTAAGAGCTTGTTGTAAATTCAAAGTCACACGTACATTTAGTTTCATTCCCCATTCGCATGTCCAACCCTAACTCAGTCTCCTCCCCTCCCTGCCCTGCAATACTCCCCCTGTGCCCCTCATAATTATGCACTCCTGTTGGTCCTGCATTTCCTCAGTTTCAATGTTGGTCCTCTGGTGTCCCATGTCTATTGCTTTAGGCGATGTATTACCATTGAGTGTGTGGGTGCGGCATCCTGGGTTGAGTGGTCTGCGTGTACATCTTGTTAACTATTGGGCTCAGAGCCCACCCCTGGGGTGAGTTTTATTCCAGGCGCCGAACATATTTCAGGCCTATAGTATTGGGAGTCTCACCAGACTTCTTCTGATGAGTGATTCTGGTCATTATTGAGTTTTTGGATTTTGTTCACATTTTCCCTCCCTCTCTTATCCAAGATCTCCAGACTTGATCCTTTCCTGAGTGGTTGGCATTGGAAGCTGAACACCATCTGGTTCTTCTGGTCTCGAGGGCCATTGTATCCTTGGGCTAATTGTTTCTAAATGCCCTTGTGTGTGTGTGTTTGTGTGTGTGTGTGCTTGCGTTCTTCTTCACTTCCAACGCTAGGAGACCATTAGCTGCATCCTGGATAGCTGCTTGAAAGCTTTTAAGACCCAGTCGCTACCCACCAATGTAGGATGTAGAGCAATGCTTTTATGTATTTTGTTGTGCCAATTGAGTCTGGTGTACCCCAGTACTATGGTCCTGAGGTAGTACCTGTATTGGATCTTTCTCCCATAGTGTTGCAATGTCTGTGAGGGATTACTCTGTGTCTGTCTTCTATTGTTTCTGTAAGGACAGCAGGTATTTTGTATCATTGGTATCTGTACAAGGTAAGCCTCAGCTGAGTCTAGCCTTGGTCTAGAGTATACCTCTATTCACTGATCCCTGTCTGATCATCTCAGGTGTTTATGTGTTTATCTGTATAGCCTAGCGTTTGGTGTTAATGACAATGTGGTGTTGTGGACGCATTCGTTGGTTTTAACATCTGTCGTCTCTCTCTGATGTGCACAGTTCGGTGTCCTCTCATTTCCCAATGTTATCACGGTGGTCATATATCCTTCCCGCTACCCATGTCAGCATGTAAGCTCCAACTAGCCCTAAATTAACCCCTCCCTTTCCCTCCCCATCCTGGTAACCTACTAGGTGAGTTCCGTTTCCCAAGCAAACCCTTCTCTGTCTTTTTACACTACTGAGCTCAAACAATACCTGTCCTTCTGCAATTGACTTATTTCACTCAGTATAATGTCCTCCAGGTTCATCCACATTGTGAGATGATTTGCATATCCCTCATTGTTCTTTAATGTGGCATAGTATTCCATTGTGTGGATATACCATAACTTGGTTATCCACTCATCTGTTAATGGGCATTTAGGTTGTTTCCATCTCTTTGCTATGGTGAATTGTGCTGCAATGAACATAGGTGTACATATATCTGTTCGTGTGCTCTCTCTCACCTCTTTAGAATATATTCCTAGTAATGAAATTGCTGGGTCCAATGGTACTTCTATTTTCAGGTTTTCAAAGAAATACCATACCATTTGCCACAATGGTTGTACCATTTTACAATCCCACCAGCAGTGCACAAGAGTTCCAATCTCTCCACTACCTCGCCAGCATTTGTTACTACCTGAACTGTTGAACTTTGCTATTATTGCTGGGGTGAGATGATATCTCATTGTTGTTTTGATTTGCTCTCTCTAATGATTAATGATCGTGAGCAATTTCTCATGTGTTTGTTGGCTGCGTGTATATCTTCTTTGGTGAAGTGTCTGTTCAAGTCTTTTGCCCATTTGTGAATTGGGTTATTTGCCTTTTTGGTGATGAGGTGTTGAAGTTTTCTGTAGATTTTGGAGATAGGTCCTTTGTCAGATATGTCATAGGCAAATATTTTCTCCCAATCTGTAGGTCCTCTTTTTACCCCTTTGACGAAATCTCTCAATGCGCACAAGAATTTAATTTTTTAAAAGGTCCCAGTTATCTAGCTTCTCTCCTATCTCCTGCACATTCTGGGTTATGCTTGACAATCTATTTATACTGTAAATTACGGCTCCTAGACTTGCCCCTATTTTATCTTTGATGAATTTTATAGTTTGGGGTTTTACATTTAAGTCTGTGATCCAGCTTGAGTTTATTTTTTTGTATGGGGGGAGGTATGGGTCTTGTTTCATTTTTCTGCAGGTGGATATCCAGTTTTGCCAGCACCATGTGTTAAAGAGCCTATCTCTTCACCATTTAATGGGCTTTGGGATTCTGTCAAATTTCAGTTGTCCATAGATGGATGGGTCTATGTCTGAGCTTTCCCTTCTGTTCCATTGGTCTATCTGTCTATCTTTGTACCAATACCATGCTGTTTTGACTACGGTGGCTACATAGCAGTTCTTAAGATTTGGGAGTGTGAGACCTCCCACTTTGTTTTTCTTCTTGAGCAGTGCTCTGCTTATTCTAGGTCTCTCTCCTTTCCATATGAAATTAGTAATTAGTTTTTCCATGTCCTTAAAAAACTTTGTTGAAATCTGGATTGGGATTGCATTAAATGTATAGATTGCTTTAGGTAGTATTGACATTTTCACAATGTTTAGTCTACCTATCCATGAACAAGGCAGGTTCTTCCATTTAAGTAGTACCCTTGCTGTGTCTTGTAGCAGTGTTTTGTAGTTTTCTCTGTATAGGTCTTTTGTGTCTCTGGTGAGGTTGATTCCTAGATATTTTATCTTTTTCATAGCTATAGTGAATGGTATGGTTTCCCTTATTTCTTTATCAGGGGAGTCCTTGCTGGTGTAGAGAAATCCAACTGATTTCTATATGTTGATCTTATATCCTGCCACTTTGCTGAACCTCTCTATGCGTTCCAGTAGTCTTTTTTATTGAGTCCCTTGGGTTTTCTATGTATAGGATCATATCGTCTGCAAATAGAGGTAGTTTCAATTCCTCTTTGCCAATATGTATGCCTTTTATTTCTCTTTATTGCCTTATTGCCCTGGCCAGGACTTCCAATGCAATGTTAAATAGAAGCGGTGATAGAGGGCATCCCTGTCTCGTTCCCGTTTGTAAGGGTAATGCCTTGAGTCTTTCTCCATTAATAATGATGTTGGCCATTGGCTTTGCATATATACCCTTTATTATGTTGAGGAATTTCCCTTCTATCCCTATTTTGCTGAGAGTTTTAAACAGGAATGGATGTTGGATTTTGTCAAATGCCTTTTCTGCATCAATTGATATAATCATAGGGTCCTTTTCCTTTGTTTCGTTTATGTGGTGGATTACATTGATAGATATTCTGATGTTGAACCACCCTTACAAACCTGTATGAATCCCACTTGGTCCGGATGTATTAACTTTTTGGTATGTTGTTGGATTCTGTTGGCCAGGATTTTGTAAAAGATTTTTGCATCTATGTTCATGAGTGGTATTGGTCTGTAGTTTTCCTTTCTAGTGTTGTCTTTCCCTGGTTTTGGTATTAGTATTATGCTTGCTTCATAAAATGAGTTTGGGAGTACTCCATCAATTTTTCTATGTTCTGGAATAGCTTGAGCAGCATAGGTGCCAACTCTTCTCTGAATATTTGATAGAATTCTCCAGTGAAGCCACCCAGACCAGGGCTTGTCTTTGTGGGTTTTTTTTTTTTTTTTTTTTTTTTATGACCTGTTCAATTTCTTCCCTTGTTATGGGTCTTTTTGAGGTTTCTGTTTCAGAGTGGGATAATTTAGGTAGCTCTTGTGTTTCTATAAACCAGTCCATCTCTTCTAGATTCTCATATTTATTGGTGTACAGTTTTTCATAATATCATCAGTATCTTTTTAATTTCAGTTGCTTCTGTTGTGATGACACCATTTTTGTTTACAATTCTTGTGATTTGTGTCTTCTCCTTCTTTTCTTTCGTTAGGTCTGCCAATGGTTTATCGATTTTATTAATCTTTTTGAAGAACCAGTTCTTTGGTTTGTTGATTTTCTCTATGGTTTTGTTTTCTTTTGTTTTCTGTTTCATTTCTTTGTGCTCTGAGCTTTATTATTTCCTTGCTTCTAGAAACTGTAGCACTCTTTTGTTCTATTTCTAGTTGTTGTAGTTGATAAGTTAGAGTGTTGATTTTGTTTCTTTCCTCTTTTTTGATGTATGCATTTATTGCCCTAACCTGTCCTCTGAGTACTGTTTTTGCTGTGTCCCATAGGTTTTGGTAGGATGTATCTTCATTCTCGTTAGTTTCTAGGAATTTTTTTTTTTTATTATTTCAGATTTTATCTGTTCTGTAACTCAAGAGTTTTTAAGAGAGAGCTGTTCAGCTTCCATATGCTTGATGCTTTTTCCGTGCCCTTCCTATTATTAATTTCTAGCTTTATAGCATTGTGGTCAGAGACAATGCTTTGCAGTATTTCAATGTTTTTGAATTTATTGAGGCTTGTTCTATGTCCTAGCATATGGTTTATTCTGGGGAAGGATCCATGTGCACTGGAAAAGAATGTGAATAGTGTTTTTGTTGGGTAAAGTACTCTATATATGTCTATGAGTTGCAGCTGGTTGATTGTGTTGTTAAGTTCTTCTGTATCTCTGCTGAGCTTCTTTCCTGCTGACATTTCTCTCTCTGAAAGTGGTGTGTTAAAATCCCCCACTACTAATGTAGAGATGTCTATCATTCCTTTTAATTCAGTTAATATTTGCTTCACGTATTTTGGAGCATCTTCACTGGGTGCATAAATATTTATTATTGTCACCCATCCTTGTCTCTTAAGATGTTTTTCACCTTAATGTCTATTTTATCAGAAATCATAATTGCTACCCCTGCCCTTTTTTGGTTTCCATTGGCCTGGTATATTCTTTTCCATCCTTTAACTCTTACTCTGTTTTTATCTTTGTGTGTAAGGTGTGTCTCTTGCAGGCAGCATATCGATGGGTCTTCTTTTCTTATCCAGTCTGCCACTCTCTTTCTCTTGATAGGTGCATTTAGTCCATTCACATTGAGTGTAATTAGTGATAGGTATGAGTTGATTGGTGTTGTTCTATTCTGGTTTTTTGTCGTGTCGTTGGTGATTCCTTGTCCAGGTATATTTCTGTGCTGAGTTCAGTTTGTTGCCTATTGCTTTCTCCCTTTTCTTCCTTATAGCTGGTTTCTTGTTTATTAAGCCCATATGTTTTTCTTCCTTCTGGATTTGCTTAGAAGAATTGTTACTCTTCTCTGTGGTTACCTTGGAGTATATTCTTGTCTCTATATTTTTAGAACAGTGTGTGCTGCAAAGACATGGTTGTGTTTTCCTCTCCATTTGAGGGTCTGTACCTGAAAGTATTAATATTCCCCCTAATAGGTTAGTTGCTGTTGTTGTGTGCTGCTTGAGTTCCTTGGTTTTTAAGGTAGAATGTTTTATAGTCTTATTATGAGTATCTATCTCTGATTTGGTTTTACAGTTGATGTCATATATCCTGGTTTTGCTGATCTGTTGTGGGTTCTCTATTGGTAGGACTTCCTTTAGCATTTCTTGTAGGGTTGGTCCGGTTTTCACAAAGTCTCTTAATTTCTGTTTATCTGAGAATGCCTTGATTTTGTCCTCATATTTTATGGATAATGTGGCTGGGGATAGGATTCTTGGTTGGAAGTTTTTTTCCTTCAGAGTTTTATATATGCCATCCCATTGGCTTTTTGCCTGCACGGTTTCTGCTGAGTAATCGGAGCTCAGCCTAACTGTATGATTATTATAAGTAATATTTCTTTTTTCCCAGGCAGCTGTCAAAACTTTGTCTTTGTCTTTGGTTTTGGAAAGTTTGATTATAATATGTCTTGGTGTCTTTCTTTTGGGGTCAATCTTGTGTGGGGTTCTATGAGCTTCTTGGACAAATATATTTTGCTCCTTCATGACATGGGAGAAGTTTTCTGCTAGCAGGTCTTCCACAATTTTCTCAGTGGTCTTTTTCACCTCTTCTTGTTCTGGAATTCCAATGAATCTTATATTCTTTTGTCTCATATCATCATATATAATTCTTAGGCTCTCTTCATTTCTCTTAAATCTTTGTTCTGATTTTTCTTCATACAGGCTAGTGTCCAGGGATCTAGTCGGGATATGCGTTCTTCGGCCAGTTCTAATCTGCTCTTTTGAGCTTCTACTGTGTTGTGTAGGTCTGTCAGTTTGGTGCTCATGCTTTGCATTTCAGTAGACATTTTCTGCATTTCTAACTGCTGTTTTTGTATGAGTTCTGATTGTGCATTAACTTAATATTCTGTTCCTCAATGATTTTCCTGAGTTCCTCCAGGGAACTGTCTTGTGTTCTCCTTGTTTCTGTTTGGGGTTTCCTTAGGCTTTTTTATAGCTCTATAAACGTATCTTCTAAATTCCTTCTCAAATAATTCTATTCCCTCCCATTCCTCCATGTATAATGAGACCTTTGTTTGTGGTTTTACTTCTAATGCCTTGTCCTGTTTTCTTTTCTTTTCCTTCTTTCTTTTTTCTTTTTCTTTTTTTTTTTTTTGTCTGTTTGTTTATTTGAGGTTGCCTGTTGTTTCTGAGACATTTTTAGGTTGTCTTTAGTTGCTGGTTATGTGTTGATTTGTTTTGTCTTGGTTTTATGGTTTAATATTTTGTAAAGGTGAAGCTGGTGTATTTTATTTTATTATTGATTCAGGTATGTTGGGTCGCTCTGCTGTTTTCTTTGTGACGGTGGAATCACTGAGTGGAATGTGGATATGTGTTTATGTTTGTCATAAAGAGGATTTAGAGTTTGAAGCGGGAGGTTTTTTGGTTATTGGATGAATATAGTTTCTTCTATTGAATGAATGAAGTTATTGGTGGAGAAGGTGGGAGCAGAAGAAGGAAAGCTTGGTGTTGCTAGGGTTGGTTTCTAGGGCTTTGTGCAGGCTGTTATTGATGACGTAGTTATTTACAAGTCCGTGGCTCTATCTCAGGAAAGATTCCTGTTGTTAGGGAGTTGCCACTTTCCGCCAGGCTCAGGCACACTCAAAGACTCAACTTCCGAGGCCCCTCGGCACCAAAAGGTGACCCAAGGCAAATTCCTGGGACCGCACTCAGCCGCTGCTTCCTCTCTCTCCCCACTGCATCTGCCCACGGCATGGCCCAATCCACCCAGACCCCAAATGGTCCGGGAGTTTGTCTGTGATACTGCCCACCGGTGGTGCCAAAGATGCACACAATTTTAGCTGTGCTGGAGTCGGGACAGCGCCTGCTAGTAATCTGTGGTCCCGATATCAGTGACAAAGATAAGCACAGACCTCTCAACATCTCTCAGGCTGACCCAAGCCCACTCAGTGACCTGCTGAGGGGGGAGCGAGATCACCCTCCTGGAGTACAAGTCAGCTCTCTGCTTGGGTTTCAGTGGTGCTGTGCACGCCTGGTTGCACTTAGGCGACCCAAGTTACCAATAAAATCAGGTGCTGGAGGCAGATCCTTGGGACTGTTTGCTGGGATGTTGGTGTGGTTGCTGGCATGCTGATATAGGGTGTCTTCTTTCTTGGCTCACAGAGATCTCAGGTGGCCACCCTCACCCACCAGGTGGTGACTGCACCAGGGAAGTTTCCAATGGCCTCTCTCAGCTGCCCGTCCGTCCTCCAGGCAGATCTTTCTTAAATAATCTCCCTATGTCTTTCCTCTAATTCTGCTCTTTTGTGTTTGGTGCACTCTGATTCAGTGAGCTGTTCCGAGCACCAAAATCCCACATTCAAGCTGCTGTACCTAGTTTTTCAAGCACTAACATGCTAGAGGGAAATAGTGTGGTGTTTACTGACGAGACTCCATTTTGAATCTGGATTCTATCCTTTTATGTGTTAGAATAGTTCGAGTAGAATTGGTGTCAGTGTTTCTCTGAATGTTTGGTAGAATTTTCTGGTGAAATCATCAGGGCCAGGACTTTTTTCTGTTGATAATTTCTTATTATCAATGTCTTCTTCAATTTCTTCTTTTGTTTTGGTCTGTTAAACTTTTCCGTATCAGTCTGTGTTAGTTTAGGTAAGTGGTGTGTTTCTACAAATCTGTTCATTTCTTCCAGATTTTCAAATTTGTTGGTTTACAGTTCTTCTTAGTATTCTGATATTATCCTTTTTATTCCAGTTGGTTCTGCTTTGATGTTCCCTATTTTGTTTCTTCTTTGTATTATTTGTATTCTCTCCCTCTTTTCCTTTGTAAAAT
>NW_006922301.1:972430-979856 GCF_000298275.1 Orycteropus afer afer | reverse complement strand
TAATTGTTGGAGATGTTGGGTTAAGGTGTTGCTTTTGGCTGTTCTTTTTTGATGTGTGCATTTATTGCTATAAAATGGCCTCTAATAACTGCTTTTGCTGTGTCCCAAAGATTTTGGTATGTTGTGTTTTCATTCTCATTTGATTCAAGGAATTTTTTAATTTCATTTTTTTCTCTTACCCAGTCTATCTGAAGGAGAGTGTTGTTCAATTTCCATGTGTTTGCTCTTTTTCCATTGTTCTTCCTATTGTTGATTTTCTAATTTGATAGCCTTGTGATCTGAGAAGATGTTTTGCAGTATTTCAATGTTTTTAAATTTATTAAAGCTTTCTTTACAGCCTAACATATGCTCTATCATGGAGAATGTTCCATGTGCACTGGAAAAGAATGTGCATTGTGCTATTATTGAGTGAAGTGCTCTGTAGATGACTAGAAGGTCAAGTTGGTGGATTGTATTGTTTAGCTTTTTGCATCTTTGTTGAATTCCTTTCCAGTTGTTCTATCTTTCATTGAAAGTGGTGTACTAAAATTTCAACTCTTTTAAAATGTGATTTATGTATTTTGGGGCTCTTTCATTGGGCCCATAGATATTTATTATGGTTATATGTTCTTGTTCAATTGATCTTTTAATGATGGTGGTTTTTCTCTTAAAGTCAATTTGATCAGAAATTAATATTGGCATTCCTGCTCTGTTTTGGTTCCCTTTTGCTTGATGTATCTTTTTCCAACCTCTGATTTTTAGTCCAATTTTGTCGTTGTCTCTAAGGTGTGTTTCCTGTAGATACCATATTGATGGGTTGTTTCCTTATCCAGTCTGCAACTCTCTGTCTCTCGAGTGGTGCATTTAACCAACTAACATTCAGTGTAATTATTGACAAGTATGAATTGGTTGCTGTTGTTTTGTTCTGTGTTTTCTCATGGTGTTCCTGGTTTCTTTGTTCCATATAATTTTCTGGGCTGAGCTCATTATGTTTATGAATCATGTTATCATTTCCTTTGTTGCTATTTTTTTAGTATTTGCTAAATATTGTGCTTGTTGTCTTTTCTTTTCTTTTCTTTTCTTGTGATGTGAAGGTTTATCATTTTTCTTTGAGGTTACCCTGTGATCTATAATTTTCTTCCCAAGATTAGAACAGTCCATTTTATCTTGCAACTCTCTTGACTTCCTCACCATTTAAGTTCTGTAACTACACTATTTTTCCTCTCTCGTTTGTTTTTAGTTGGCCTCATTTGCCAGTTGATGTCTCTGGTTCCCTGTTTACAATCTTGTAAGCTTATTTTACTTTGAATACTTCCACAGCTGTGTGGGTTTCTGGGCAATGTCGTCTTGTGTATTACTGGTCAGTTGTTGTATGCTATTATTATTTGTCCTCTGTTCAAAGAACTTCCTTTAGTATCTCTTGTAAGGTTGGTCTGATTTTAACAAATTCCCTTAATTTCTGCTTATCAGGAAATCTCCTAATTTTACCATCATATCTGAGGGACAATTTTGGCATCTATATAATTCTTGGTTGGGAATTTTTCTCTTTCAGGCTTCTGTACATACCATCCCATTGCCTTCTTGCTTGCATGGTTTCTGGTGAGAAATCAGAACTTATTCTTACTGGTTGTTCTTTGCAAATAACATTTCATTCCTCTGGTGCTCTTTTCAGGGTTCTTTCTTTGTCTTTGGCTTTAGTGAGTTTGATGATGATGTGTCTTGGTGATTTTCTTTTGGGCCTATCCTCTTTGGGGTTCACTGGGCTTCCTGAATTGATATATTCTCACCTTTTATCATATCAGGGAAGTTCCTTTCCCATAAATATGGGACAATCTTCTCAGTGGTTTTCTTTTTCTCTTCCTGTTCTGGAATTCCAGTTACACATAGGTTATTCCTTTTGATGGTATCCGACATGAACCTTAGACTTTCTTCATTTTGTTTTGATTTTGTTTTTCCTGATTGATCCCTTTCCGGAGAAATATCCATGCATTTGTTCTCAATCTCATTAACTCTGTCTCCCATTATTCAGTTCTACTCTTTGCCCTTTCAGTGACTTATCTATTTCTGACAATTTAGTATTACTCTTCTGGATTTCTATCTGTTGATTTTGTCATTTCTAATTTTTCATTTATTTTGTCATTTTGTTCTTGTGTTTTCTTCTGAAATTGTTCTAGGGTTTTTTTTGTGTGTGTGTTTTCCTTGATTTTGTCAGTGTTTTCCTTGATCTGTCTCTTAATCCTTTGAAGAGACCTTGATATAATTCTTTTGAATTCCTTATCAGTAACTTCCAATGCTGCTTGTTCCTCAGGGATGTGTTCTGGGTCTGTATCCTGCTCCTTGGTTTCTACCACTTAATCTTGCTTCTTTGTGTGGACTGTGATGATCTGTTGTCTCTGAGACATTGTGACGTTGTACTTAGATCTCCATTAACTGTTAGTGAAGAGCAGCTAAAGGTGAGTCAGGCTTTTTTTCATGGTTGTTTATCACTGGCCAGTTGGTGGGGAAGGAGGTGGTGGCTCTCACTCGGAAAGAGAAGCTGCAGGAGTGCAGGTGTAGTTGTGTCATATGGGCACTTATGCTGTCTCCCCTAAGTTAGGCAAAAACAACATTCGAGAAACCATCCTAAAAACCATCCTAAAAGCAATTAGCCAAAACACACCATGTAAACAGACAGAATCAATCACACACACAAAAAAAGAAAAGAATAGAAAATAGCCCCACAATATCTGGTGAGAGGACAACAAGAGAAAAAAAGGTAGAGTAGAAGATAATTTAGTAAAAAACAAAAATAAAAATAAAAAAAATGTTAAAAATACAAAAAGAAAAACAAGGAATGGGGTTAAACATGAGAAGGAAAAAAAAAAAAAAAATGAGAACCAGGAACAGGGAAGAGAGAAAAAGCTGATAACTAGAACCTGGGAAGAGAAGAATAAAATAATAATAAGGACAACAACAATAATAATTTTAAAACAAACAAACTGGGGAAAAAAAAGGAACAAAAAAATCTGGGCAGGTTGGGGCAGGGGACGCAGGCTCTGTCAGAGCACAGAGACTGGGATGGAATTCCTGCTGGCACAGAAGGTGGGTAGGAGTGAGGGATAGCCACACTTCCATTCACTAAGAGGCTGTGGCGCATTAAGTAATAAGCGGAACATCACACCCATCCAGTCATTGACATCCTGATGTCCTTGTGGTTCCCAGCAAGTGGAGCCTATTCTTAAGTCCCTGGAATCTGGCAGAACACTGTTGCTTTAAATATCCAAAATGGTCCAACCACTTGTAAACTTTCAAAATGGTTGCACGTTACAGTCAGGCAAAACTCCATAGCTCAGCCTGCCTTCCTCTTCACTGCTTCCCCTTTTTAATCACCAGCCACTAGTGCAGTCTTCCATGCAGTCCCTGTCTAGCAGGGCTGATTTTTAGGTTAATTCTTGTGTCCTAACACCACTCAGCAATATCCAAGTGGTCTGTGCCATGAGGATTGCTGACAGACTGCAGCTCTGTATGTCTCCTTTCTTGGTGTTTTCATGCAGATTCTTCTACAAGTTGGAGTTTAGTCTGCTTCTATATCCTTCCCTTCAAAGCTCAGGGGTTCATGATTATCTTCTTTATCTGTGTTACTTTGTTCCCCTTTTCTTTGTTGAAGAGGGTCTGTGCAGTCTGTCTGCCTATTCTGCCATGTTACCAGAACTCCCCTAAACCCAGTTAGTTTTAAGCAGTGAATGCTTTTCCCAGCGAGAGGAAGTGTTTACGTCTCTGGGTGTCTCAATTAACCAGAGGCCACCTCATTAAACGTTGAGGAGCCCTCTTCTAGAGGTAAGCAGAAGAGGCTTTTGGAAGCTTCAGCAGGATATCACCCAGGACATGAGAGAGATGAGAGCCCAGGCAGCAGAAGAGGTTACGATGGAAGTCTGCCAAGCCATGTGATGTTTCTCACAAGTGGACTGACGTCAGGAAGTGCTTGGGTGAGTGTGATGGACTTGCTACTGAGAATGCTAAAGTGGATGGTTTCACCTTGCAATTAAAAGGTCTTCAGATGACTGGGGTCTTAAAAGCTTTCTAGTGGCCATTTCAGATGCAACCATTGGTCTCCTCTCATCTGAATCCAAAGAAGAATGAAGAAAATCAAAGGCATCTGGGAAAAATTAGTCCAAAGATAACATGGACCATGAGGACCTCAGCCTTCATGACCCTGAGACCAGAAGAGCTAGATGGTGCCCGGCTACCAACGCCAACCACTCAGAAAGGGTTCAAAACTGGACATCCTGGATAGAGTGGGATGAAAAATGTGGAACAAAATTAAAAACACAAAAGTGACCAGAATTACTGGTCAGATAGATTGTGGTGGGACCCACAAGACTTGGCCTTCGGGCCCAGAAATGGTCTCACTCCCATGGATTGGCTCTCAGCCTAACACTAGAAAGACTGACATGCAGCCACGTACTCTAGGGAGAGGCATCCCTTAGATCAATCAGCCATGAGACACTAGAGGGGTAGCATTCACACAGGGGGGAAAGCTGGACAGATAGGAGTGCATAGTTAAGAAGAGCACAGGGAGGGGTTAGTTACAGGAAGGAGAAATTTTTATGGCAGGGCATTGTAATCAGGGCTGTGCACAAACTGTTGAATGTAAAGCAATTCTGTTCTGTAAATTTGCACCAAAAACACAATAAAATTTAAATAATAATAATATTAAAGTCTTCAGACAGGGTGTAAAGCTCATCAGCCTGGTAAAAACCACCCAAAAGAAAGGGTAGAGGACTGTGCTTGCATGGTATGTGTACACATGATTGTCTCTAGCAACCCCCACAGTAGCACGGAAGTCTGTTTCTGAGGAAATAGATCCCTGGATTCCTCCTGTAAGTGTGGAGCTCAGCCTACTTACCATGCAGCAGGGTGCTTACATAACTTGCATCTTAGCTCATCTTGAAAGTGGCAGTGGCATAAATCACCCCCCTGGGAGGGTTTATGCTCTCTGACTTTTGCTGCTGGCAGAATAAGACGAGCACTGCTGGGAGAATTAACACAAGAAACAAAAACCTCAGGTTATCTTCTCCAGCTTCATTTTCCACTCCCATTTTTTATTTTTAGTTTTTCAATGTTTCTGTTTTATTTTTATTGTTGTTGTTAGGTACCATTGATTTGGCTCTGAGTTACAGCAACCCTACGTACAACAGAACAAAACACTGCCCAATTCTGCACCAGTGTCACAATCCTTGCTGTGCTTGAGCCCATCACTGCAGCCACTCTATCGGTACATCTCATTGAGGGCCTTTCCCCTTTTGGCTGACCCTCCACTTTACCAAGCATGATAGCCTTCTCCAGGGAATGGGCCCTTCTCACAACATAACCAAAGAAGGTGAGACCAAGTCTGGCCATTCTCTCTTCCAAGGACCATTCTGGCTGCACTTCTTCAAGGACAGATTTGTTTGTTCTTCTGGCACTTCATGGTACTTTCTGTTTTATTTTTATCGGTTAATGTCAAAACCACAATTCAAAAGCATTAACTAACTCTTCTTCAGTCTTCCTTATTCATTGTGTGGCTTTCACATGTATATGAGGCAATAGAAAATACTAAATACTATGGTCTGGGTCCAGCATACCTTAATCTTCAGACTGACGTCATTGTTTCATAACACTTTAAAGAAGTCTTTTGCAGCAGATTTGCCTGGTACAACATGACATCTGATTTCCTGACTGCTGCTTCCACGGGTGTTGATTATGGATCCAAGTGAAGTGAAATCCTTGACAAGTTCAATCTTTTCTCTGTTTATCATGATGTTGCTTGTTTTTCTACTTGTGAGGGTTTTCATTTTCTTTATGTTGGGTGTAATCCATACTAAGACTGTAGTCTTGGATCTTCATCAGTAAGTCATCTTTACTTTCAGCGAGTGACGTAGTATTCTCTGCATATCATAGGTTCTTAATGGTTCTTCCTCCAATCCTAGTGTCACATTTTAGTGGGGAAACAGACACACGTGCACAGTTTTAAAAACTAAAATTCTTAAGTAGAGCAGTAAAACAAAAATAGAGCCACTCCCCCCAGAAGTAATTAGCAATTTTGTGAGTGCTTCCTGAAATGATACAGACAACACAAACAATCCACATACCACATCACACACAATGTACATACAACACACAACAATCACCCACACAGCATACACACATAATACACACATACTCACATACACACTATACCCATGACACCCATAACATACAGCATATGTATGCAACACACACCATTCACACATAAAACACAGAGAACACACATAAACACACTACATGGAAACACGTATACACACAGCACACACACAAAGACACCCTTATCCATGGGACCAAGTCATATGATTACAAACTGCTGGAAAACATGGTGGTTCAGGGTAGAACCCTCCTCTTCCATGAGGCAGACCTCAGGTTCCATTCCTGGCTAGTGCACCTCATGTGCAGCCACCACCCATTGATACTGGAGGCTTGAAAGTGGCTATGATGATGAACAGGTTTCAGCGGAGCTTTCAGACTAAGACAGAGTAGGAAGGAAGTCCTAGCAATTTACTTCTGAAAATCAGCCAGTGAGATTGAAGAAGAGAAAGACAAAGAGAGGTACATGGGATGTACAGACAACAAAGATGAACCCTTTTGTGCATAAAGTGTGGTGTGGTCAGTGAAGGCAAACATGGGTATATGGGTGGATAGATGGGTGGACAGGCTGAAATATTAGGTATGTATATGAAGCGGAGACTGCACCCAAGAACATGTGCACGTTTGGCAGACAGTGGTCCAATAACTTTATGTGTATGATCTGAATCCCCAGGTGTATAGTGGGGCTGACAAGGAGCAAGGTTGTAATCACTGCTTGGTCACAGCCAGCTACCCAGAGGGACCAAGTAATTGAACCTGTGGGCTTGGGACCATAGTGACAGAGGACATCAAGCTCAACTGGCATAACATACTACCCAAAACGTTGTTCCACCTCCTACTGTGGTGAGTAGCAACTGAGAGCTTAAAAGCTTGCAAGCTGCCATCTAGATGCAATGATGGGTCTCTCCTCATCCAGAGCCAAGAAGAATGAAGAAAACCAAAAATTCATGGAAACAATTAGTCCTAGCGACTGGTACCCCATCCGATCTGCAGCCTATATGACTATGAGACCAGAAGAAAGAGATGGTGCTCGGCTACTACTGTCAACCACTTAGAAGATGATCTTTGCCACTTGGAAGGGGAACTATGTAGGAGATCCTTGATAGGGAGGGAGAACAATGTGGAATAAAGCTCAAAATCATTTTTTTTATTGTGATTTGCATGAAGATTTACAGAGCAAATTCACTTTCCATACAGCAGTTCACATATACTTTGTCTCATGTCATTGACCACAGTTTGCAACAACACAACAGCTCCCCTCCAACTTCCTCCCCATAGTTACCTCTTCCCAGTGTCCATCCCTCCATAC
>NW_006922301.1:954815-959361 GCF_000298275.1 Orycteropus afer afer | reverse complement strand
TGTTGCTGTCATTTTGTTATGTGTTTTTTCATGGTGTCCCTGGTCTTTGTTCCATATTATTTTCTGTGCTGAGCTCATTATATTTATGAATTGTGTTATCATTGCCTTTGTTGCTGTTGTTTTAGTATGTGCTGAATATTTTTGTTTGTCCTCTTTTTTATTGTGGTGTGAAGGTTTATCATTTTTCTTTGAGGTTACCCTTGGATTTATAATTTTATCCCCAAGTTTAGAAGAGTCCATTCTTTCTTGCAACTTTCTTAACTTCCTCACCACTTCTAGTTCTGTAACTACACAATCTTTTCCTTCTTTTTGTTTGTAGTTGTCCTCACTTGCCCATTGATGTCTCTGGTTCCCTGTTTACAGTCTTGTAAGCTCATTTTACTTTGCATATGTCCATAGCTGTGGTTTCTGGGTTACGTTATCTTGTGCATTAATGGTCAGTTGTTATTTGCTATTTTTGGTTCTCTGTTCAAAGGACTCCATTTAGCATGTCTTGTAAGGTTGGTCTAGTCTTAACAAATTCCCTTAGTTTCTGCTTATCTGGAAATCTCCTAATTTCACCATCATATTTGAGGGACAATTTTGCCGGGTATATAATCCTTGGTTGAAAATTTTTCTCTTTCAGGGCTTTATATATACTATCCCGTTGCCATCTCACTTGCATGGTTTCTGCTGAGAAATCAGAGCTTATTGTTACTGGCTGTTTTTGTAGGTAACTTTTTGTTTTTCCCATGCTGCTTTCAGGATTCTGTCTTGGTTTTTGGTTTGGATGAGTTTGATGATGATGTGTTTGGCGATTTTCTTTTCGGGTCTATCCTTTTGGGGGTTCATCGGACTTCCCAAATGGATATATTCTCATCTTTCATCATTTCAGGGAAGTTCTCCTCCAGCAAATCTTGGACAATTTTCTCAGTGGTTTTGTGTATGTGTGTATATGTGTGTATGTGTGGTCCAATCTTCCAAGATAGAAAGGGCAAAGCAAAGTCTGCAAGAGGTGTTAGCTTTGGTGATAGCCTCGTGTTCTGGAATTCCAGTGACACATAAGTTATTCCTTTTGATGGTATCCCACATGAACCTTAGGCTTTCTTCATTTTGTTTTGATTTTTTTTTTTCCTGATTGATTTTTTTCCAAAGAAGCATTCAGACATTTGTCTTCAATCTCATTAATTTTGTCTTCCATCACATCAATTCTTCTTCTTTGCCCTTACAATGTGTTATGTATTTCTGACAACTTCATATTAATCTTCTGGATTTCTATCTGTAGATTTAGAATCATTTCTAATTTTCATTTATTTGGTGATCTTGTTCTTGTATTTTCTTCCAAAATTCTTCTAGGATGTTGTCTGTGTTTTCTTTGGCCTGTCTCTCAATCCTTTGAATATACCTAAAGATAATTCTTTTGAATTCCTTATCAGAGAGTTCCAGTGCTGCTTCTTTCTCAGGGATGTGTTCTGGGTTTGTATCCTGCTCTCTCCTTTCTGCCACTTTATCCTGCTTCTTTTTGTGGACTATGATAGTCTGTTGTTTCCGAGGCATCTTGGCATTGTTGTATTTAGATCTCTGTTAACTGTTTGTGAAGAGCAGCCAAGGGTGATTCAGCCTCTTCTTGGTGGTTTTTTTTTTTGTTTGTTTGTTTTTGTTTGTTTGTTTTTGTTTTCATCATTGGCCCCTTGGTGCAGAAGGAGGTAGTGGCTCTTGCTCAGTAAGTGAAGTTGCAGGAGGTGTGGGTGTAGTTGTGTCTTATGGGGACTGTTGTTGTCTCCCACTCAGTTAGAAACAAATTAAAATTGAATAACCATCAAAAAGCTAAAAGCACATGGATGAAAAACACACCATGTAATCACACAAGAACAGTAACGAAAAAAAGCAAAAAAAAAAAAAAAAAAGAAGAAGAATAAACAAGAAAACCTGCAATATCTGGGGACAGGGCAATAAGAAAAAAAAAGTAGAGTAGGAGAATAATAAATGAAGGTAAAAATGGGAAAAATGCAAAAAGAAAAACCAGGAATGGGGATAATCATGAGAAAACAAGGGGGAAAAAAAAAACAACTTTAAATTAAAAAAAAAAAAAAATCAACCAGGCACAGGGAAAGAAAAAAATGCAGAAAACTAGGACCTGGTAGGGGAAGATTAAGAATAATAATAAAAAGGACAAAAGTATTAATAATATTAGTTGTTGTAAAACAGACAAACACAAGCAAATCAATCAACAGAATAAAAAGTAAGCGATAAAGAAAAACATAAAAAAAAGAGAGAAAAAAAAATTGGTGAAGGACAAGGCAGGGCACCCAGCCTCCGTGTGAGCACACAGACTGTGATGGAGTTCCTGTAGGCCCAGAAGGTAAGTGGGAGTGGGGGATGGCCACACATCCCTTCACCAAGTGGATGTGGGGTATAAGAGTAACAAGAGGATTTTCATACCTTTTCAGTCTTGCAGGTCCCGAGTGTCCCCAGGGTTGCTGGAAAGCAGAATGTAGTCTTAAGCCTCAGGAATCTGTGAGAGCGCTGTCTCTTTAAATATCCAAAACAGTCAAGCCACTTTTAAAACCTTCAAAATGGCGGCATCCTCTGGACTGGCAAAAGTTCACATTTCAGCCTACCTTTCTCTTCATCCTTTCTGTTTGTTCCCCAGCCACCATGCACAGCCCTGTGTGCAGTTCCTGGCTAGCAGGGTGATTTTTAGGTTAATTCTTACGTCCTACCACCACTTGGGAATCTCCAAGCTGTCTGTGCCATCAGGATCACTCAGGATCGCTGCCAGACCACAGCTTCATATGTCTCCTACTTTGGTATTTTCATGCACATTCTCCTGCTAGTTGGGGTTTAGTCCACTTCTATATCCTTCCCTTCAGGGATCAGGGGTCCAAGATTATCTTCTGTGTCTGTGTTAAGCGGTTTCCCTTGTCTTTGTTGAAGAGGGTCTGTGCAGTCTTTCTGCCTAGTCCGCCATTTTGCCAGAAATCAAAACTCAAAATCATTTGGAGAAAATAAAAAGGGGTGGGGTGGGGGGAAGACCAGGTTTGCTGGTCCGATAGAGCCTGGTGGAAAGACTGAGACTATGGTCCCTAGCTACCCTCCAGATCTGGAATTGAACCCACACCTATGGTTTCCAGCCAAACCAAAGACAGGCATGTGAGTTGAACATTTACCTCAAGTAGATACACTCCTTGGAGAGAACAATCATGGAAGAAAGAAGGGCTGCTTATGCACAGGTACAGCTCAGGGTGCAGGAGTGCATGGAGGGATGGACACAGGGAAGAGGTAACTATGGGGAGGAAGTGGAGGGGAGCTGTTGCATTGTGGTAAACTGTGGTTAATGTCATGAGACAAAGTATATGTGAACAACTGTATAGAAAGTGAATTTTCTCTGTAAACATTCACTCAAATCACAATAAAAAAAAAAGAAAAAAGAAAGAAAGAAAGAAAGAAAAGAAAAAGAAGAGGATCTTTGTAGGAGATCCTGGATAGACAGGGAGAACAATGTGGAACAAAATTCAAAATCATTTGGAAAAAAAAAAAAGTGAGGAACAGGTTTGCTCCTGAGGGAGCCTGGTGGAACCACTGAGACTATGGCCCCTAGCTGCCCTTCAGGTCTGGAATTGAACACACACCTGTGGCTTCCAGGCAAACAATAGACAGTCATATCAGTTGAGCATTTACCTGAGACAGATACACTCCTTGCAGAGAATAAGCATGAGAGAAAGAAGGGCTGCTCAGGCACAGAAAAACAGCTTAGGGGGGGTAGGAGTGCATGGAGAGACGGACACAGGGAAGAGGTAACTATCAGGAGGAAGTGGGAGGGGAGCTGTTGCATTGTGCCAAATTGTGGCCAATGTCATGTGACAGAGCAAAGTGTATTTGTTCTGTAAATTTTCACCCAAATCACAATTTAAAAAAAAGAAGAAAGAAAATCAGCCAGTGACAACTCCATGGATCACAGTGGGGATGGCACAGGAGCAGGCTGCACATTGTTCCATTGTGTATGTGGCTGGCTCATTGGCAGATAACAACAAAAAGCAACATTCTACTCATATCCCCATGCATTGAGATCTATGGACTCCAATCATGTTTTCTCATTGGACCCAGAGAAGTCATGTTCCTGTGCTTCTGACTTCCCTTAAATCAACAGCCTCCTCCCATGAAAGACTTTCCAAGAAAGTCAAGAGTTAAGTAACTATTCTGCTTTCACTTTACAGAAGCAAGAAAACATCTCTACCCCTCACCACAAGTCACTTCTTATGTGTCATTGTAATCACTTAGACTTCTATATAATGCTGCTGCTATTTTAAGAACAGCAGGGTTAAAGCCCCAGGGTTACAGGTGAGGAGAGACAACTCAGGGATGCCCAATACAGCAGGCCAGAAGAGCAGGAGAAAGGGGATCAAAAGCCAGGAAGCCAGAGAGAAGAGCAGTCAGCCAAAGGGATTAGGTGAGGAGAGGAAACTTAGGCCCGCCCAAAGCAGCAGGACCAGAGAGCAGGAGAAAGGAGATAAAAGCCAGGAACCTGGACAGAGGAGCAGTCAGCCCCAGGGACAACTCAGGGACG
>NW_006922301.1:934126-951760 GCF_000298275.1 Orycteropus afer afer | reverse complement strand
GTCTCACCTATTTTGGTCATGTTGTAAGAAGGGACCATTCCCTGGAGAAGGATGTCATGCTTGGTAGGGTGGAGGGTCGACGAAAGAGGGGGAGACCTTCAACGAGATGGATTGACACGGTGGCTGCGATGATGGGCTCGAGTATAGCAGGGATGGTGGGGCTGGTGCGGGATTGGGCAGTGTTTCGTTCTGTTGTGCATGGGGTCTCTATGAGTCGGAAATGACTCGAGGGCACTTAACAACAACAACAAATTTTAAGAATACTTCCTAAACATCTGTCATGCTTTTCAACTATCATTATTACAAGAAGCTCTGGTGGTGTAGTGGGTAAGATATTTGGGTACTAACCAGAAGGCCAGTGATTCAAACCCACCAGCTGCTCAGGAGGAGGAAGATGAGACAGTCTACTTCCATAAAGATTTAAAGCTTTAGAAATCCAGTGGAGGTCTCTATGAGTCAGAATTTACTTGATGGCAGTGGGTTTAATCCTTTAGTTTTAACTGTAAATTTTGCTGCTCTAATTGTGCTCAACTGTTTCTTTTGTAGTACTTCTCTCCCTATTATCGTGTCTCTTCTTTGCCTTCCAGTTTTTATGATAATTCACTTTTTTTTTTTTTTTTTTTTCCAGAGAGGACACATGAATGTTTGATTTTGAGTGCTTGTGCAATCACAAATTTTTTTATTTGCTTGTTTCATTGCTACGGAAAACGCTAGATTACCTGTTTGGGGAAATTTTCAGAATTAGTTTAAACCTCAAAAACAAACAAACAAACAAACAAACCTCGCAAGCCATTACTATCATGATTGACCTTTACCAATTAAGTTAGTCTCTCTACCAATGAAAAATAATATTCCTGTCAGCCTAGGTCAAAGAGTTTTCCAGAAAACAAAACTAATTCCAGCTGTCAAGGTCATGTATTTACCAGGCAGTAAGAATTCTCTTTTAAATTCCTGGTATATTTTGGATTAGGAGCTCTGGTGGCACAGTGGTTAAAGCATTGGGCTGCTAACCAAAAGTTTCAAGGTTTGAAGCCACCAGTCGCTCCATGGGAGGAAGATGGAGCAGTCTGCTTCCGTAAAGATCGTTAAGATTATTAAGAAGAGACCTACCTGGTGATCTGCTCATATAAAGATTACAGATTAGGAAACCCTAGGATAAAGCAATGCTACTTTGTCTTATAGGAGCATTGTGAGTCAGAATGGACTTGACAGCCCCCAACAAAAACTGCTTTCCAAGAAATATATGTCAGATATATGGACATTCTGTTAGCCTGTGGCACTGTGGTGGCTTGTATGTTACTATGACACTAGAAGCTCTGCCACTAGTATTTAATATGCCAGCAGGGCTCACCTGTGGTAGACAGGTTTCCAAAGAGCTTCTAGACCAAGACAGACTAGGAAAAAGGGCCAGCGATGGAGGGGTCGATGTGAGTCAGATCCAACTCAATGGCAGTGAGTTTGGTTTTTACAAAAATTAGCCAATGAAAACCTCATGATTACAATATAACACTGTTTGATTCATTTGGTTTGGATATGTCACCAGGAGGGATGGGTAATTTGCTAGAGGAGCATATCATGTTTAGTGAAGCAGAGGGCCAGTGAGCATGAGGACGATCTGAGGGGAGATGCGTTGGCACAATAGCCTCAAGGATGGACTCTAACATGCTGCCAATTGTGAGAGTGATGCAGAAGTGGACAATGTTTGGTTCTGTTGTACATTAGGTCACCATGAGTCAGAGTCTAATCAATGGTAGTTATATATCTGTCTATCTATTTAATCTCTATCTAGTCCAAGACGGAGCCCAGGGTGTCTGTTCCAACATCACCAAAACTTTGGACCATTGCAAGGGAAGCATTTGACCTTGTGGATGACGATGCAGTAGGATTTGGTGTGTTCATGGAGTGGGAAATAGACCCAGGAATAAAATGGGGCAACTACTAGGAACTTCGATGTTAATGTACGGAAGCACCAGAAGGAAGTGCAGAAGAGGAAAACACCAAAAAAGAACTAGCTTCAGTCCAGACTTGTCCAGTACTTGTACTAAGGGAAGTGGGGCTGAACCTGCTATTTGGAGATTATGGCCATCAGTCTTAGAAGCAGGAGGGAATCAGGTCATTATTCCAAGATAACCATTGATAGCAGCATTGGGAAATAAGAACTATAGATTTCTTATTGGTAAAATCCTATCCTAGTATTTTCCTGAATATAGGGGATGACCTTCTAAAATTGCTTGGTGAAATATGGGGGAAAAGACAATAGGTGAAATTTGCTGTGACATTGATCTGTTTCAGAACTTTCTAACATTAGCAAATTACTGCACTTCCATAAGCCAGAATTTTGTCATCTTTAAATTGGGATAAAGATAGTGTTTTAAAACATTTCCATCATACTAACATGTATGTAGTATGATTTTAAAACTACTTGTTCCTAATACATATCATTTAAAAAACCAGTCTTTGATTTCTGCTGAAGTTCTGAAGTCTTATGTAAGACTCATTTTCTTACATTTTTTTAAAGCAAGGTGGAAGGTATATTCAGGTTAGTAAAAGGTGAAATTTGGAAGGTCAAATCAACCTGAGTTAGATGGGCATTTGAAGCAACCATCTGAATTTTTATTCTCTCCAGCTTTGCTACATGTTGTTGTTGTTTTTATGTGCCGTCGAGTCAGCCCTGACTCATAGCGACCCCTCCTTGGGTTTCCGAGGCAGTATCACTACGGAAGTAGGATTGCCCAACCTTCCTTCCAAGGAGTGGCTGGTGGGTTTGAACCGCCAGCCTTCTGGTTAGCAGTCAAGTGTCTTAGCCACTATGCTACCAGAGCTACATAGTGTAGTTAAATCAACTGTTTTTGGTAGCAGCTCATACAAGGGAACACACACACACACACACACACACACACACACAGAGGGAGAGAGAGAAAGAGAGAGAGAGAGAGAAACTTCTTTCCATTGACTTTCAGCCACTGGTTCCAACTGGACTTGTTTTCAAACCTGGGTTTCTTCTTAGGGTGAATGTGTCTGGCAAAACCTGAGTGGTGATTTTAGAACTTCTCTTGGAGGGGCAGGGTGGCAAAAATATAATTGAAAGAGAAATTTGGAGAAAATTGAGGCACCGTGATGGTGTAGAAATGAAGAAAGCCATCCCCAGCCCCCAGACTGTGGAGACTGATTGGGAGAGTTACGGGCATGATGATGGCTGGAAAAACTCACATGTGATATGTCTCTGGCACAGCAGGGAAGCATATCACAAAGGATTTCTCCCCTTATATGAGGGATAAGAGGGACTAGCTGGATAGGAAATAGTCCACAATCCAGAATTGTTGAAGTTCTTCCATAAGCCTCTTCTTCAAGTGTCACCACGGTGGGGTGACTAACAGATAGACAATAGGCCAGGCTCCCTAAGATCTTACTTTCTCCACAATGCTGAAAAGAAATGAAATTGGTGAATTGCCTAAAAGCAACGTAAATGCCGGTAGATGAGGAAATGCAAATGGTCTGGAAAAACCACACATTTGAAAATACACGTTTCCCCACTTGTCACGGGAATTTTTCAAGAAGGTTAAAACATTCTCCTGAATAGGTAGCAAGAGTCTGAAAAACTTCCTAAGAGGTGTAGTTCAGAGACATGAATGTTTATTCAGAAAAGAAACAAAAGAACAGGCAGAGAGGAAAACAAAGACAAAGAAAGCAGGATTACAAGTGTTGCCAGCTGTTCAGCATCTAGCAGCGGTGCACTGGAGTGGATCCAAGATGACCACTAACCCCCTCCCATTTTATAGGTATATTTATACCTGATTGTGAGGAATTGAGGATGGTGACTGGTAATGGAGGGCTACACGACTCGTTTCAGACTTGGTAGTGCTGGGTCCGATCAGGAGGGGTCCCCAGGCAGTGTCATATGATCACCACCTGTGTATGCTCTGATAAGATGTTGCTGTTAGCAAGCTGTATGGCTTAAAACTATTCTAGGGATGGGTCAATACGTTATAGAGAAAGTGGTTAATACATGACAAGGGGGATCAGTGAAGTACGTGACTAGGGGAGATAGGGGAAATCACTGGTAGTTCTTACAAGCTTGGCTACACAAGATGGAGTCTGGGAGCCATTTTGGGGGTTGCAGTTACTGACCATAGACTATTAGCCAACAACAGAGCATTCCTAGGAAACTTTTCATAGCCCAAATGGCATAACCGAAGAAGAAATTATCATTAATTTATATGGAAAAAAAAAATTTGAGTCTTCAGAGGCCCCAAATAACCTACCAAATTGTACCAAGTATCACATGAGACCTAAAATAACACTAACATAATGTTCACAGACACAGTTAAAAGTTATGGTGGCTTGATGCTGAGATACTGAGTGTAGTTCCGAGGGAAGGAGCTCAGTGTCTCTGCTCTCACTGCTTGAGGTGTGCACTACCTCTTTAATGACTCAAGCAAAACAAACCCTAAACTCTAGTTTTGCTTTTGGTTTTACTTGTAAAAGTGAATAACCTCTTGGGATTTCTTCCCGTTAGCAAAAACTTACTAATACAGGTCTTTCATAAAAGTCAAGGGGAATGAAGAGAACTTTGGAAAAGCAAAGGATACCTGTAATGTTTTGGTAATTGCACTTTACTTCCATGAAGGACAATGCTTTGAAAGCTGTAAGGCGGTATTCAGATGTTGACTATTGTTCGCAGCTGTGTTCTTACTAAATTCTCCCCGGTTAAAGTAGGGGGTTCTCAAGTGCATCCTTTCTTATATATACATTTGACATGCATAAAAATGACTTGTAGTCAGGTATAATTATGATTCCCAATCAATTGCATGCATACGGGTGACCCGACGTGTTTATAGCCAGCAGAGAGCTGCTTGGAATTTTCTGGATCTCCATGTTACTTTCCTGTCATATGAACCCCTAGTCCTGCTTCAGTGTTTTGGGGCCTCTTACCTGAGATTCTTGGTTTAAATCTCACCTGCAAAATCACTTTTATTCCATAGACAGAGCAGGGAAGAATGAGGAGGAATAAGGGAAGGAGAGAAAAGAAGTTGAAGCAGTTTTCAGTCCAACAGTAACTAAACTCAAAGCAGTGCTTCATCTTCCCAACATAGTCTCTAACAATGGTCAGGACTAAATCTCCAAGCTTAGGGGCAGAGGTGTCGATATTAGGATCTCACCAGCAGAAAGACGCAATACTTGATGTCTTCTCTTAATCCTAAAGTTTCATGCACATTTTCTCATATTTTTACCATGAAGTGATAATTCTAGATACTCTTCACCATTCCACGTACATTTCCTCCAGGACAGATTTGTTAGTTCCTTTAGTAGTGCATGGTACATTCAGCATTCCTTGCCAACACCACAACTCAAAAGAATGAACTCTTCTTCGGTCTTCCTTATTCATCGTCCAGCTCTCAAGTGCACATGAGACAATTGAAAATACCATGGCCTGGGTTAGACACACCTTGGTCTTCAAGGAGTCTTTGCTCTTCAGTACTTGAAAGAGGTCTTTTGCAGCAGATTTGCCCAATGCAATACCTCTTCTGATGTCTTGACTGATACTTCTTCCATTGATGTTGATTGTAGGACCAAGTAATATGAAGTCTTTGGCAACTTCAATCATAAGATGCACTCTGATTTCAGAAAATATGCATAGTAGAATTTGGAATACATGGAACAACTTGGAAAAGTGAGAGCAAAACCTATGTTCAGGAAGAAACAATGATTCCAGGTTTCCACTGTTCTTCACCTCCTGACACAGACCGCACACTTTAGCACATATCTACCAGAGCCATGAGATAGATCCTCATTAGGTCTCCCAGTGGTAGGAAACTTCACTCCCAAAGCATCTAATTCTACATTCCCCTGAGATCCTGAAACATCCTCAAGATCCACAAGCAAACGCATAAAAGGTATTTTATGATGACACCACCATTCCCCACAATTACTCATGACTATTAGTACTGACAATCACAACGTTTCCTGGGTTTCCATGCCAGTATCACTATGGAAGTAGAATGCCCAATTCTCCTTCCAAGGAGTGGTTGGTGGGTTTGAACCACCAGCCTTCTGGTTAGCGGTCAAATGTCTTAAGTTCTACACTACCAGATCTCCCATGAAAGGCTCAGTAGTTACAAATTTAAAAAGTTCCCAGAGTGTTTGTCTTACAGCCTTTAAAGTGGCCCTTGTAAAGTGTTAGGGCTTCTGTCTCAAACAACATTTTTATCAATGGATATGGGTCCTTCTCAATTGTACACTAATGTCCTTGGGTCATTCTCCATTGTGCACCAATGACCGTAGTTTGTTGTGTTCCATTGAGTCAATTCTGACTTGTAGTGACCCCATGTGACAGAGTAGACCTGTCTTGCAGGGTTTTCTTGGCTGCGATCTTTTCAGAAGCAGATTGGCAAGTCTTTCTCCTGTGTAGCCATTAGCATGTTCAACCCTCTATCCTTTCAGAAAAGAGACAAGGACTTAACTGTTGGGCTATGAGGGCTCTGTAAATCTAAGACTAATATACTGAAACTCAAAGTCAGCACATAATTAGAAAGAGTGTCGTGGGGGTCCTTCATGTGCTTAGGAAAAATCCCAGTGTCACTGATTTTAGGAGACTTTGAAAGCATCCAGGAAATTTTTAGGAAAAAAAATTCAAACTGTCTTATCATCCTCATTGATGATATCCAGGCTGGGCAAATCACACGGCAGATTTAGTTCTAAAAAATTACCTACCAGATGAACATTTCACTTAGTATTTGGGGGATTCTAACTACCTGCCCTTACCCATGGCTGTTTTCCCAGCTAACTTTTAGTGTCATTATAAATACTGGAACACCAATTCATTCCGTACCATTATCTGTCTGGTTAATGAGCCATAATTTACTTAGTGATGACTTTATTGTGTATGTTTTGACTCGTTCTAATTTTTTTTTTTCTGTTATAAATAATATTCCAAGAAGAATCACAGTGTTTTGTTGTTGTTAGGTGCCACTGAGTCGTCACCAACTCGTAGCAACCCTATGTACAACAGAATGAAACTCTCCCTAATTCTGCACCAGCCTCACAATCCTTGCTATGCTTGAGCCCATCACTGGAGTCACCGTGTCAATCCATCTCATTGGGGGCCTTCCCCTTTTACCAAGTATGATATCTTTCTCCAGGGAATGGTCCTTTCTGACAACACGACCAAAGTAGGTGAGACAAAGTCTAGCCATTCTTGCTTCCAAGGAGCATTCCAGATGCACTTCTTTCAGGACAGATTTGTTAGTTCTTTCAGCAGCAGTCCATGGTACTTTCAGCATTCTTCATGAACACCACAAATCAAAAACATCAACTCTTCTTTGACTTTCCTTATTCTCTGTCCAGCTCTCACATGCATATGAGGTGATTAAAAATACCTTGGCTTGGCTTAGGCACACCTCAGTCTTCAAGAGGACACCAGTGCTTTAGTTTCATTGTCTTGAGATTATTTCCTTACAAATGTGTCCCCAAGAGGGATTTGCTGCCTGCTGACACATTTTTTTACTCCAATTCTCTCCACAATGAAAGAACAGTTCTGGTCTCTCAAAGCATTTGTCATCTAGAGACGTTTCATCACACCTGGATAATACTTATGGGTATTTCTTCAACCCAACTATCTGTAGCATCTCTTACTTTGCTGGCTGGTCCAGCCTTTGGTGATTTTCACCTAGAACTTACCCACAGTTCCAAGTTCATGCCCTCATTCCATTTCATATCTTACAAGTTGACCCAGATCCCAACTCTTACGTACCTTTTGCATGGATTTTACCACCTTATGTGGTTTTTTTGGTTAAAAATGAGTCTTCTGCTTTTGCCTGCTCTAGTTTTCTGAATCATTACTGCTGTTTTATCACCATATTTAAGCTCTCAGCTCTGTACCTTCTGCCTGAGCCAGACAGACCCAGTTCTATTGCTACTTCTTTCCCCTGGGAATCCAGATCTGAGATTACACATGTGTCCTTGGATTTATCTTTTGCTAGACTTCCCTTTTCTCTAAATAGACCATTGTGTCTCATTTAACTTCCTTGGAATTCACTGGAGGAACAGGGGGATAGTAAAGTAGTGTGTAGGATATCTCTGATCCACATGGTCAATTCTATTAAGCAGTATAAACATTGAGAAAGAATAATGTACTTTAAATAAAAAATTTAAATCGATTTAAAATTGACACCAGTTTGAATTTTTTATAACTCTATTCATTCTGACAATGGAAAGTGTAAAATGAACATGTAGCCCCAGATTATGTTTTATAACGCATTAGTCATCTAAAATATATACTCAGAAAATTAAAATGTTGCTTTTGACATGAATACAAAAGGAACATGACAGATTGTTATGGAATCATTTAATGTTGTTAGATGCTGACTCATAACGACCCTATTATAACCGAACAAAACACTGCCTGGTCCTGTGCCATCTTTACAATCATTACTATGCTTGATCTTATTGCTGCAGTCACTATGTCAATCCATCTCATTCGGTGTTTTCCTCTTTTTCTCTCAGCCTCCACTTTACCAAGCATGTCGTTCTCTAGCGAGAGACCCCTCCTGGTGGCATGTCCAAATTACATGAGACAAAGTTTCATCACCCTTGCTTCTAAGGAGCATTCTGGCTGTACAAGACAGATTGTATTTGTTCTCCTGGCAGTTAATGGTATATTCAATATTTTTCACCCACACCATAATTCAAAGACATCAATTCTTCAGTCTTCCTTATTCATTGTTCAGCTTTCACATGCATATGTTATGTTGTTGTTGTTGTTATGTGCCGCCGAGTCAGCCCTGACTCATAGCAACCCCTCCTTGGGTTTCCGAGGCAGTATCACTACGGAAGTAGGATTGCCCAACCTTCCTTCCGAGGAGTGGCTGATGGGTTTGAACCGCCAGCCATCTGGTGAGCAGTCAAGTGCCTTAGCCCCTATGCTACCAGAGCTCCTCACATGCATATGAGGTGATTGAAAATATGAGATATGCTTAGGTGCATGAAATATGTCTTACAAAATTCCATCATGAGATATTCATCATTGTTTGTATCATTATGGCCCTATTTCCCAACTACCAGATCCTTTTTCTTTGTTTCTAACTTTTACATTCCTATTACCAGTTAATTATCAAAGCATTTTTATTGCATTTTTGATCGATTTCAGGTTGCAGAACTTGGCAAAAATCTTCAATTTCTTCATTTCCAGTGTTAGGGTAGGTGCATAAATTTGACCGATAATCATATTACCTGGTCTTCCTTATAGAAGACCATATGGATGTTATCCAGGAGCTCTGGTAGCTTAGTGCCTAAGGCACTTGACTGCTAACCAAAAGGCTGGCGGTGCAAACCCAGCAGCCACTCCTCGGAAGGAAGATGGGGCAATCTACTTCCATAGTGGTACTGCCTCGGAAACCCAAGGAGGGGTCGCTATGAGTCGGGTCTGACTCGACGGCACATAACAACAACAACAACATGGATGTTATCCAGCCACTGACAACACTGCACTTCAGGATGGGTCTTGAACTGTCCTTTTTGACAATGACTGCAATGCTATTTTTCTTTTATTTGTCATTCCATGTGCAATAGACCACATGATTGTCTGATTCAAGGTAGCCAGTACCAATTCATTTCAGCTAATGCCTATGATACTGATCTTTACACATTCCATTTCATTTTTCGACAACTCCCAATTTTCCTAGCTTCATACTTAGTACTTTCCACATCCTAATTATTAAAGATGTTTTCAGCTCTTTTCTTTTTGAATCATACCACATCAGCAAATGAAGGTCCTCAAACCATTACTCCAGCCACGTCGTTAAGGTCAATTCTACTTGAGAAGGCACTCTTCCCCAACTGTATTTTGAATGTTTTCCAACCTGAAGGGCTCAGCTTTGTGGCACTGTGTCAGACATAGGCTATTCATAAGGTTTTCACTGGCCAATTATTTTCTGTAGATTCCCTTGTCCTTCTTCCAAATCTTTCTTAATATAGAAGCTGCACAAAAACCTGTCCACCAAGTGTGACCTTGCTGGCATTTGAATACTGGTGGCATAGCTTTCAGCATTTCAGCAACTGGCAAGCCACCACAGGATGACAACCTGAGAGATAAGTGAGGGTAGGAAATAGTTTATTAGGCCAAGATAATTACAAAGCTCTTTGCCCAGTGTAGTAGCTAACTTTGTGTGTCAACTTGGCTGGGCCTGTTTGAGTGTCTGGGCAGCTGGATTATTCCCCATGGTGAGACTGCTAACTAACTCCATGAGTGGCTGCTTTAGGGATGTGGTCTGCGTCCAGTATATAAGACGCAACTTTGACGAAGGTCTCCAGTTGATGGCACACTTGAAACCTGCATGTAGCCTACTTGTTCAGCAGGCTCCCATGTTGTTCTGCCAATCTTGGGAGTTTTCTTGGGACTGAACCAATGGCCTGCTATATTGTTTGGTAACATTGGGTCTGTGCCTTTTCACTTGTCGACCTTGGATTTGTCAGCCTCAGCAGCCAGCAGCTGTCTGAGTGAAGAAAAGCCTCTAGCTTCAGTGGGCCAGGAGCATGAGGCAGAGCTGAAGCCCAAGGTCAAGGGGCTTTCACCCAGCCCCTAGAGCCTGGCACTCTGAACTGAGACTTCTAGCCTCCAAATATTGCAAGAATAAACTCCTGTTTGTTAAAACCTTTCCATTTGTGGTATTTTCTGTTAGAACAGCACAGAAGTAACCAAAACACCCAGGTACTACACAAACAAAGATATTGTGTCATCGTAGCCGACCTTTAGTGACTTTTATTTAAGTATTCCTGGGAAGATAAAAGTGAACTGTTAGCACTAAATGAAGATGGGGGCTAATTAAGTACTGGTAGAACTGGGAGCACAGACTCAAATTTTTTACGTATGTTGTACTTTAAAGTAAATATTTATTTTGTGTCTATGAAAATAAGACCATATTTTCTAATTATGCATATCTCTGCTCATTTTTTCATTCTTCACTAACGTTATGGATTGAATTGTGCTCCCCAAAAAGTTATATTGAAGTCCTAACCCTGTACCTAAGATCATGGTCTGTTCTGAAATAGGATCTTTGGAGATATTACCAGTTAACATGAGGTCATACTGGACTAGGGCAGGTCCTTATCCAATGTGAGTGGTGGCCTTAAAATAATGAAAGGAAGAGATGCAGAGAAGACAGGTTTACAAAGATGGAGGCAGAGGTTGGAGTGATGCATCTAAGAGTTAAGGGTCTATGAAGATGGCTGGGAATCCCCAGGAGCTGGAAGAGGCAAGAAGGGAATTCTTCTGAGGCTTTAGATCGAGTGTGGCTAGGCCAATGCGCTGGTTTTGTTCTTCCAGTCACCGCAACTGTGAGGCAATACTTATCTGTGGTTTTAAGCCTCCCAGCTTGTGGTGCTTTGTTAAGGTAGCCCTGGAAATTAGTATAACTATTTACTTTATGGGGGTCTGAAAAACAACAAAGGGGTGCTTAGAAAGTCCCCTAGGCAAGAATGTTGTTGTTGTTGTTAGGTGCCATTGAGTCATCTCCAACTCATTGCGACCCCATGCACAGCACAATGAAACACTGCCCGGTCTTGTGCCAGCCTCATGATCCTGACTATACCTGAGCCCATCGTTGCAACCACTGTGCCTATCCATCTCATTGAGGGCCTTCCCCTCCTTCATTGATCCTCCACTTTAACAAGCATGATATCCTTCTCCAAGCAATGGATTCTTCTGACAACATGACCAAAGTATGTGAGACAAAGTCTGGCCATTCTCTCTTCAAAGTAGCATTCTGCCTGCACTTCTCCCAGAACAGATTTATTAGTCCTTTTAGCAGACCGTGGTAATCTTAGCATTTTTCATCAACAGCACAACTCAAAAGCATCAACTCTTCTTTGGTCTTTCTTATTCATTGTCCAGTCATCTTATGCATAAGAGGCAATTGGAAATACCATGACTTGGGTTAGGTGCACCTTACTCTTCAAGGAGACATCTTTGATCTTCAGCTCTTGAAAGAGGTCTTTTGCAGCATATTTGTCCAATGCAATACATCATCTGATGTTTTGACTGCTGCTTCCATTGTAGAACTAAGTAATATGAAATCCTTGACAACTTCATTTTTTTTTTCTCCATTCACTGTGAAGTGTTTCTTGAACCATTTCTGAGGATTTTTGTTTTCTTTATGCTGAGGTGTAATCCACACTGCAAGAAGGAGCTCATGTAAACGCTTGAATTCTCAATTTCAGCATGGTTATCATCATCAGTAGAAAGTATCCATGAGTAACCCGCCCCCATGCTTCATGTCTTTATTTATAACTATAGTTACACCTCTCTCTATCAACACCTAACCTACTTCTACACCTATTTCTAAACCTGCCTTTTAAAAAATTTATGCCTATGGTTATGAATATAGTATAAATTCAGCTATATCAATATCTATTCTTGCACCTGTATCTATACCTATAGCTATACTCATATCTACAACTACATCTACACTTACACATGTGTGTAGTTCTACATCTGCACCTACATGTGTATCAACAACCACATCTACACCTATGTCTTTGTGTATATCTGTGTTGACATTGTCTGATTTAGTACCAGAAGATGAGCCCTTCAGGTCAGAAGACACTCAAATACCACTGGGGAAGAGCTGCCTTTTCAGAGTAGAGCCAACCTTAATGATGTGGATGGAGAAAAGCTTTTGGGACCTCTCTTAGCTGGTGTGGCATAACTCAAAATAGGAACCGACAGCTGCAAACATCCACTAATAATCAGAACATGGAATGTGCTAAATACGAATCTAGGAAAATTGGAAGTTGTCAAAAAATGAAATGGAACACAGGAAGGTCGTTATCCTAGGCACTGGTGAGCTGAAATGGACTGGTTTTGGCCATTTTGAATCTACCATGGCAGGGATGACAAACTGAAGAGGAATGGTATGGCATGCATCATCACAAAGAATGTTTTAAGATATATCCTGAAATACAATGGTGTCAGTGACAGGATCATATTCATGTGCCTACAAAGAAGGCCTCTGGTGGCATAGTGCCTAAGGCATTTGACTGCTAACCAGAAGGCTGGTTCGAACCCACCAGGCACTCCTCAGAAGGAAGATTGGGCAATCCACTGCCATAGTGATATGCCTCAGAAACCCAAGGAGGAGGTGCTATGAATCACATCTAACTACAAGGTAGTGAATTTTACAACAAGGAAGACCAGTAAATGCTACTATTATTCAAATTTATAAACCAACTACGAAAGCCAAAGATGAAGAAATTGAAGATATTTGCCAACTTCTGCAGTCTGAAATTGACCAAATATGCAATCAAGATGTGCAGATTATCACTGGTGATTAGAATGCAAAAGATGGAAACAAAGAAGAATCACCACTAGCTAGAAAATATGGCCTTGTTGACAGAAATAATACTGGGGTTGCATGATACAATTTTGCAAGACCAACAACTTATTCATTACAAATACCTTTTTTCAGTAACACAAATGATGGTTATGGATGTGGACTTCACCAAATGGAGTACCCAGGATCGACTACATCTGTGGAAAGAAGTGATGGAGAAGCTCAATATCTTCCAGCAAAACAAGACCAGGATCTGACTGTGGGACAGCTCACCACTTGTTTATATGCAAGTTTAAGCTGAAGCTGAAGACAATTAAAACAAGTCCACAAGAGCCAAAATATGACCTTGATTATATGTCTTCTGAACTGAGTGATCATCTAAATAACAGATTTGATGCATCAAACACCAGTGACTAAAAACCAGAGGAATTGTGGGATGACATCAAGAATATCATCCATGAAGAAAGCAAAAGGTCACTAAAAAGACAGGAAAGGAAGAAAATACCAAAGTGGATTTCAGAAGAGACTCTGAAACTTGCACTTGAACAGAAAGTAGTTAAAACAAATGGAAGAAATGACAAGATGAAAGAGCCGAACAGAAGATTTCGAAGAGCAGCTCGAGAAGGCATTAATGTGCAAAGACTTGGAGTTAGAAAACCAAAAGAGAAGAACACACTCAACATTTCTCAAACTGAAAGAACTGAAGGAAAAATTCAAGCTTCAAGTTGCAATATTGAAAGATTCTGTAGGCAAAATATTGAACGATGCAGGAAACATCAAAAGAGGTTGGAAGGAATACACAAAGTCACTGTACCAAAAAGAATTGGTCAATGTTCATCCATTTCAGGGGGTGACATATGATCAAGAACCAATGGTATTAATGAAGTTGAAGCTGCACTGAAGGAATTGGTGAAAAACAAGGCTCCAGGAATTAATGGGATACCCACTGAGATGTTTCAACAAATGGATGCTTTGCTGGAGGCATTCACTCAGCTGTGCCAGGAAATTTGAAAGACAGCTACCTGGCCAACTGACTGGAAGACAGCCATATTTCTGCCCATTCCAAAGAAAGGTGATCCCACAGAATGTGGAAATCATTGAACAATGTCATCAATATCACACACAAGTTAAATCTTGCTGAAGATAATTCAAAAATGGTTATAGCAGTATGTTGACAGAGACCTTCCAGAAAACGCAAGCCAGATTCAGAAGGGGACATGGAATAAGGGATTTCATTGCTAATGTCAGATGGATGTTGGTTCAAAGCAAAGAATACCAGAAAGATCTTTACTTGTGTTTTGTTGGCTATGCAAAAGCATTCGATTATGTGGATCATAACAAATTGTGGATAACATTGAGAAGAGCGGGAATTCTTGATTGTGCTCACCAGGAACCTGTACATTGACCAGGAAGCTGTCATTTGAATAGAGTAGGCAGATACTGCATCATTTAAAATCAGGAAGGGGGTATGTCAAGGTTGTATCCTTTCACCGTACTTATTCAATCTGTATGCAGATCAAATAATCAGAGAAGCTGGACTATAGGAAGAAGAACATGGCATCAGGGTTAGAGGAAAACTCATCAACAACCTATGATACATGGACGGCACACCTCTCCTTGCTGAAAGTGAGGATGACTTGAACCACTTACTGATGAGGATTCAGTCTACAGTTATGCATTATATCTCAACATAAAGAAAACAAAAATCCCTACAACTGGACTGTTATGGTTACCTAGTGCCACTCTGACAAGAATATACCACACATGGGGTGGCCTGAACAAACAGGGGTCCAGCTCTGCCTCCTGCTCCTGGCTCACTGGAGCTAGAGGCATTTCTTCACTCAGACAGCTGCTGGCTGCTGAGGCTGACAAGTAACAAGGCACAATCCCCATGTTACCAAACCACATGGCAGGCCATTAATTTCAGTCCATTGAAAGTCCCAAGGTCAGCAGAGCATGGCAGGCTGCTAAAGAATGACATGGCTGTATGCAGGGTTCAAGGTGCCATAAGCTAGAGATCATTCCCAAAGCTGCTTCTTATATACAGGAAGCAGACCGCATCCCAAAGGCAGCTACTCAGCTGCTTGTAGTCGATCCCACCATGGAGTTGAGTGCCAGTCTCATCATGGGGAATAACTACCACCAGCTGCCCAGTCACTCAACCAGACATAGCCAAGATGACACACAAACATCACCACCACATGGACCAATAAGCAGCATCATGATAAATGGAGAAAAGATTGGTGTTGTGAAAGATTTCATATTCCTTGTTTCCACAACCAACACCAATGGAAGCAGCAGTCAAGACATCAGATGACATATTGCACTGGGCAAATCTGCTACAAAAGACTTCTGTCAAGTGCTGAAGAGCAAAGATGTCTCCTTGCAGACTAAGATGTGCCTAACCCAAACCATGGTATTTTCCATTGCCTCATATGCATGTGAGAGCTGGACAATGTATGAGAAAAACAAAGAAAAGTTGATGCTTTTGCACTGTGGTATTGGTGAAGAATACTGAAAGAACCAAGGACTGACAAAAGAACAAACAAATCTGTCCTGGGAGAAGTGCAGCCAGAATTCTCCTTGGAAGTGAGAATGGCCAGACTTTGTCTTACTTACTTTGGTCATGTTATCAGAAGGGACCATTCCCTGGAGAGGTATATCATGTTTGGTAAAGTGGACGGTCAGCGACAAAGGGGAAGGCCCTCAATAAGACGGATTGACATAATGACTGCAATGATGGGCTTCTGTATAGTGAGGATTGTGAGGCTGGCTAGCTTCTGTTGTACATAGGCTTGCTATGAGTCAGAGCTTACTCAATGCCACTTAACAACAACAACATGACCATACCTGTGTAGGCAACTACATTTGCTTCTATGTGTATATCAAGAACAACATGTACACCTATGTCTATGTGTATGTGTGTGCCAACTACCGCACCTCTATTATAACACATCTATACCAACATTTAGGAGCTCTGGTGGCATAGTGCCTAAGGCATTTGACCGCTAACCAGAAGCCTGGCAGTTCAAACCCACCAGCCACTCCTTGGAAGGAAAGTTGGACAATCTACTTCCATAGCAATACCACCTTGGAAACCCAAGGCAGGGTCGCTATGAGCTGGATCTGACTTGACAGCAGCACATTTGGTTTGGAGACCAACATTTATGTATAGGTCTATGCCCACACCTGTGTATACATGTAGGTCTATGCCTACCCCTTCATCTACATAGACAACAACATCTACAGCTATGTCTATGGTGACACTTACACCTAAATCTACACCCACACCTAACTGTATGTCTGCACCTGTAACTACAACCACAACCATATACATGGCTATACCTATGTCTACATTTACATACCTATCTACAACTAGACCTATCCTTCTCCCTACACCTCTACTGATAGTTCTATGTGTACATCCACATCTGTGTGAATGTCTCTGCCTATACACCCATCTAAGTTTACACCTGTATATCCACATCCTCTCCTGAGTGGGCTTTCACTGAAGGTGTGAGGCCCACGTGAGGGAATTGAAATGCCACAACCAGCACGAGCATTATGTACTACATGTCAGGGCTCCCAGAATCCATCAGCTTCACCTTTCTTCCTATCCTACTTCCATATTCCAGGCCCTCATTCATCCCACAAGTGGGAATTCCAGATCATCTTCCAATCTTCCCAGGAGTGGGAGGCCCTCCCTCTCCTCTCTTAGCCACAAGACAGTCTCCTCGAGCCACATCTGCCCACAGACACAAAAGTTCCTACAACAACAAACCCAGGATCTTAACTATTCTGATCTCCATTTGGCACTGGGACTTTGGCTTGTTTTTTACATATCCAATGGCCCAGTAAATATCTGTTTCTCCTAATGAAAGCTCAGTCAGTGAGTCTGCATTTCCTGCTGGGATCACAGAGACCGTGGACAGCTGTTGATCTGACACTGGCTATCAGAGGAATGTGGCATTTCGGAGTCATCACAGCAGGGTGTGAGCACAGTGCACCAGCTGGAAGCACTTGGCTTGCAGTGGAGCAGGGCTTTAGGAAGTGAAACTGGAGTCAGGTCGTTGCTGAAAATAGCTATTAAATTCTCCTCACTCTCTTTGTTTCCTGTTGTGATTTTTACAGATTGCTTCTGGTTTTCTTATGGTATCGGCTTTATAAAGTCAATAGATAGCATTATAGTGTGGATTGTATTCATTTTGTAGTATCTATCTATACCTAACATTAACATCCACATTCTATAGATAACAGATATTTCCGTATAGCTATATTTTTATCTGCATGATATAGATACATATTTACA